>NW_009260525.1:96116-106995 GCF_000687185.1 Egretta garzetta | reverse complement strand
AAAGAAACATCTCCATCTCAGTTAACTACTTTACGTGACCGTAATATATAAGGGAGAGAAATAAATTGTTAAGTCATTATTCTTACAACCTGGTTTAGATATGTAAGTTAGTATAAAACATATAAGCTGACATCTATAGGATCTTAAGTTAGTGTAAGAAGTATAATTCTCTCTGTTGGCTGCAAAGGTAAGCAGTAGTGGCTAGCTTGAGTGTCACAGATGTCTATAGTTTAAATCCAATGTGGATTGTTTAGATGAACCCACGTGCCATAGCTTGCTGAGATCCACAACCTGTCTTCCCTCTGTCTTAGATCTTATCCGTCACAACTGATTCCAAGGTCAGCTTTTTAAGGAACTAGGTCCCTTCACAGCATTACAAACTCTCTGTGAATTATCAGCTTTGAGCTTATGAGAAGATAAAAAAATATTGCCAGCAGGATAGTCAGTGAGAGGGATATGCCAGACTCATAAATACACATACTGTGATCTTCACAGCAAGACCTAAAAATCCAGGCTTTCTTTAATTACAAAATGAGAAAGTCTGGAGCTGTTCTGCTGTGTTTCTTAGGCACCAGATGTCCTAGAAAGGAAAAAAGAGTTTAGAAGCAAGAATGTTTAAAATAAAGTATGAACAAGAAGAAAGTATATACTCACACATGGTGTATTAAGTCATATAAGGCTCATCATTCTGAGGTTTCAAAAGGTAATCTTAATTTTGGACTTGTAGTTAATCACACAATTAAACAATGTTGCAGTATTTTATTTATTTATTAGTGTAGGTCTTTATTTAAAACATATGAAAGTAAATGAAATACTAGCTACTGATTTCTCTGGGTTTAAGATCAGGTTTTTTAGGCCGTATTTTTACATAAAAAATTTCTTATACTTTACACATTATAGACTCTAATGAAAGAGAAAACTGAAATAATCAAACAAATAATTTTTTTATATGATTTTTTTTCCCCTGGAGCCCATAAGATACTTTCTTTTCTTTTCTGCTCTGTGGTTTGAACTCATGCTCCCAAAGTAGAAAGATAACTGTTTATTTTGGGGGCTAGAAAATATGACGTTGTTATTCCTAGTGCAGTCAGTTTATTGGCCTGACAAAGAAGGCTCTCGGTACTTGTCTGGCTTGTCTGAGTCTTAACTAATAGTTTTAACTGTTATAGTAATTAACTGGGAGAAGTTGACTAGTGCCTAACTTGGCTTGGCTTAGCTCTGTGATTACCCTATATGGTAAAGGTCTGACAATCCTATGTAGCCACTACGAAAAAAAATATTACCCCATTACAGTGTTTTGGGAAACTATTATGCTGCTATAACTAACAGCTTAGTGTTGCAAACAGCCAAATATTTGATGGAAACCAAGGGGAAAAAGAACAGGTAAGAAGACTGTGTTGAGAAAATCTATAAAACCAGCCCCAGGTGGACCCAAGACTGAGGTATACTTCCACCATGAACATCCTATCCTTCCTGGAAAAGACGTAATGAAGCTGATGACTCCTCTTTACCTCCCTCACCTCCATCCTTTGGGAGGGGTGAACCTGCAGGTTTTATGACTCAGAGGTGCACCAGCGGCGAGCCTAATCTCAGGGAAAAGGCATTGGTACTATGAAGCCCATGGTGTCAATAATTTGTGACTGTTACTGTCATTGCAATTGGACCAATAATACCTTTTTGCTGTGTTTTAATTAGACTGTTAAGATTTTAATTAGAGTAACAATAAATCATGAACACATGTCACTTATGCTCACTTCTGCCCATAGAAAAAAATTTAAGCATAATGTTTTCAATAAATATGATATCACTCTATCTAAATCTCAAGAAAATCCCAATCTCTGCTTATCATCTAGACTTGGTATTATTTTTCATGGTCATTGGACCAGCTTACTTGAGGAAAGCTGTATTGTTATTCCTTTTGTCTATCATATATACAATTGTTATTAAACACTGAGGGTTTTTTCCTATTAAAAATGTTGTGTTTTCTCCTTTGCTAAGGAAAGTACCCTTTGTTTAGGAATCTACTACTGTGTGAACACTGTGGAAGAGCACAAAAGCTACATTTAGGCTAGTAAATTAAACATGTCTAGGACTGTTCTTTGGTGTTGAGGCCAGCTGGCATATAACAGCTTGTATTCATATTATTAAATTCTCTTACTCTCCAAACAGTATGGCCACATCCTAATTAAGAATCCTCTTTCTTCTGTGGTGTCTCCCAGAACATACTTGGGAATAACTGGGAAAAGTGTTACTTGGCTCAGGCAAAACGCTGCCAGGGACTGTTCTGACAATTAAATATGGTAGAGAATTTATTCCTAGTGATTTGGAAGCGGTAGTATAGATTTGGCTTAAAAATTTGATCCATCTATATATTTACATATTTCCTTCATTACACACTTAAATATTGTCCTATCATAATAAATGAAAACCTCTCAATCATCTGTGTAATTAGCTGCTTTGCATAGTAGAGAAGTATATTTATACTTACTATATTTCAATGATGGCATATAAGTTATATTCTTAGACTACATTTACTTACTAGTTTGAACTTGATCCAGCAAACAACTCTGATTTATGCATGTTTTTAATTATATTAGATATGTTAATTAAGTCATTTCTCATGTGTTTTAATCTGAAGAGAAGTACTAAACCTCTATTTTTCACAAGAGTTATATGTAAAAAGACACAGAATAACTCAAATATATGGAAACTGACATTCCTTCACATCAGCTTGACTCTTCCTCTTCTAAAAATGTGAAGAATTTTACAAATTTTAACAAAGTTCCAGCTCAACAAATAGATATGGGTAAATTGCTTCCAGATTAAAGTGTATTACATAAGAATAGAGGTAAGAAAAATAAAAATTCTCTTTCTTAGAGGATATTATTTTTTAAAAAAAATATGTAAGAACTTGACGTAGATTATTTGTCAGAATTGTCTGTGAAATGGAAATACTGAGGAAATTTCATTTCTGAATTATTTTCTTCAGATGTTCCATTTCCACACTGAAAGTTATATTACTGCTTAAATTCTACTAAAAAAATTGCTTGAATACAAGAAATGGCAGAAAAATAGTGAGAAAAAATTAGAATCAGCTATACATGTAAATGTCTATTTATCATAGAATTAGTATGACTTTCAAACTAAAATTGAGTATGCAATTAGGTGCCAGATTATACGGGGCTTTATGCCTATACTTGTGTAAAACACAGTGACTGCATTTTTTTTTTTTTATTGAAAAGTTGTTATTTCCAGTGGCTTAGTAGCAATATACAGATTCATTGGTTCGTACCCATACACATATTCATATGAACCTCAATTATGTGAAGCACTCAAGCATGTAATTGACTTAAATAAAGAATGTTGACAAGCATTAAGCTATTTTCTAAGTAGAAGTAGGATTATACACATTCTTAAAATTAAGAACATACTCAAGAGCATTGAATCAAGTCTGAAAAAGGGACAGTATAATTTGCTGACTCATCACCAGCACTTACAGAAGTATTCAGAGCTTTTTTTTCTTTTCTTTTGAAATGCTTTATTCAAATGCTAACTAGGTTTTTCCCTGTTCTGCTTGCTGGAGTTTATAGCTTGAGGTTTCATTACAGCATATTCAACCCAGTTCAGGTAAGAAAATTAATAGCTTTGAAATCTTTATATCTGAGTAGTCTTTAAATTGATTTATCACAGCCCTTTTTGTATGAGGATGGCCTATTCATACTAGCAGAGATTTGTCTGCCTTGCCTACACTTATCTACTTAGAGTAACTTTCCTTCTCTGAGTTAAAATTTTAAAGAGTGTTTCCTATCCACATTGTCTTGTAGCTGGCTCAGTCTCCTTATAAAATATTTCCCCTCTCCCATAAAACAATTAAAAATTCATAGGAGAGTTATTGCCAATAAATGTATTGCACTAAGGAGTCTTTCTTACTCCCACAGTCTCTCTCTCTCTGCCATTAAGTATTGGTAAAACAAAGCAGAACAGTTTTCTAAAGAAAAATGAGAATGCAATTAATCCACATTGTTTTGTTTCCTCTTTTTCACAGAGACAAATTACTCAGGAAATGCAGGGTCTAAATTCAAGTCTGGTGCAGTGAGAATTCAATTTCTTATCCATTAGTGTTTCCTAGTCACTAGCCTATTTATCCAGGCCTCCAATTTTCATATTGATTAGATTTTCTTCTAGAGAAGTTGGAGGCAAAAGAAGTTTCTTGAGTTTGTCCTTCAGCTGTGCTTACAGCATTGACAGATGCTTTCTATGTTTGTATCCTCATCTCTGGGTGTGGGTGAGCTCACATCTGAGCTGTGTCTGGATCCAGCTTCTTCCTGCTCCTCCTCAGATGCCCTGATTCTTTGAGAATGAAACAAAGAAATTCTGGCACATAAGAAGTCATCATTCTAGTAAATTCCTCTCTGAATGTCTGAAGATCAGCATTACAGGCAAGAATAGGCCCAATACCTGCCCCATACTTTGGACACAGCTAAGACGTGTAGTCAGACAGCAGGATGACTGAGCACACAGCAGAGCAAACATCCTGCAGTGTAAGCACAGGTAGTCAGTGCCTAAATATCAGAACTGGCACCTAACATGGCCATTATAAAACCTAACACGATGATCTGAAGGATGCAGTTGCCTTAAAAGATCAGGGGTTTGGGGGGGTTGGTTTGGGGCTTTTTTTGTTGTTTCTGAGTGAAATCCAGAAAAGTTGCTTTAGAGTACCACCTCTGTAAAAAGTGAACAAGGAAGTTTAGGATTTTTTGACTGCATGAAGAGCATCCAGTGCTTCTATGAGTAGCAGAATCCTTGAAGGGACATTCATGACAGGCAGCTTCTTAGAGAAAAACAAGAAAAAATGTGTAAAAAAGAGAATCTCAAAGACAACAGTCCTTCTCTGGATTTGGTGATTTATTCAAGGTTTCAGAATAATGATTCAAGGGCTCACTTCAGGTTACTATATCCTTCCCAGAGTAGTTATGTACAACTGATAAGAACTTACAAATTATTTTATCTTCAGATGGCACAGCCAGAAAACAATCATTAATTACACTGTTTCTCATTTTTGGTATGATAGCCTACCAGATGAAAAACTGTTTGGGAAGTGGATTACATTTATTCAGTTCTGGCTTTATTTTGAGTTGAGATGATCAAATTTGCCTTTTCTAGGAGGCTGTTTTAATAACTAAATTATTTCTTATGGGTTTTTTTCCCCTCTTTGGCACTGTGTTATAGTGCAAAAAATAGTTCAGGAGTCATTGGTCCATGGAAGAGGGGGAGAGAAGGAAAGAATCAAAGAAATAATCTGATATTTTAGGTCAATGATGAGGGCATTCACCTGAAAATGTTTCTACAGGCTGTTATGAGTAATAATAACTAACCTCTTGCTTGTTTTAAAAGGAAGAGGAGTGTAGTAATTTAATCTTAATTTATCAGTCAAATCAGAGTTTTTCTCTGAATGGCTGAAAAGAAACTGCTCTCTGTTCTTGAATTTACTCTTTCAAACCATTATGACTGCCTGCAGGTTTGTTGTGTTATACTTTGTGTAACGCACCTTCTTGGTGCCAAATATATTCTGGGGTAGCTTGATGAAGAGCAGGCTAGATGACAAAACAGTGCAGGAATTTCCTTAACCCAAGCGGAATGGAGCAGTTGTACTCAAGCCCTCATGGATTATCTCTAGAAGATAAGAAAGAGCAGCTGGATGTAGCCTTAAAAGGGTCAGAGTGCAGTAAGTTATTTGTTCTGGAAAGGGAAGAAATTTGGTCTAGCTGCATTAACAGCAGAGCTAGGAAAGAAGAAAAACACGGGTTTTAACTGAGAATGATGGTTAAGTTAAAAAGAGTTTAACTGGAAAATCTTGTTATGTTTTGCAAATTGGAAGTAGATGGAGGAAAGGGAAAAAAAAGGATTGTTATCTACTCATGAGTAAGTAAAATTCTAGAGCAAAACATGTATTTTTATATATATGGATACAATTGTATATGTTTTCACTAAAACCGATTAGTATTACCTGAGTTGTCCCATGAGAATATATAACGTAATTATATCTGCTGCTGTCTGCCTGTATTATTATATGATAATGTTTCATAATAATTTTAAAGAACAGTGTTATTGTTACTTTTTTCATTATATGGTAAAAATTAACAATATGATCTAATGCATTTTTCAAAAGAAATATTGATTATTGCATATGGAAGGAGAGGAAAGGTGTTCACCGACTTAAGCATTGTAGGGAAGGAAAACTAAGGCAAGAGAACATACCAGAGCTTTCAAACCATAAACAGATCTTGGGACTGTAGCTAAAATACTGTGATCTTTGGAAATTGGAAGAAAAGCAGAGACAAGTAAAACAACTGGCAAGCTTCTTGAGGAAACTGGATCATTTATCCAAATGTGGAATCTTTGAAGGGCAAGAAGTAAGCAGTGAAAGCTATTCAGCTCCTCTCTTACTTGCAGGCTGAAGTATTCTCATACCATTTATTGGACAAACAAGTTTAGAGGCAGCTAATCCATGATGCCCATTATGCTGTGGGTTGTCTTCGCTATAGGACTAACCCTTCCTCTGTGTGAACAGTTTGCTATTGACTACTACTGGACCCAGAGTTCCCAGTAAGGAGTGTTAAACCGTTACAACTAACTTATGTGAAATTTTTGAAAACTTTGCCAGAAAAAGTCAGAAGACTTCTATTAAAAGAGACATCAACCCTTTAAGATAATAACTAACAGTTCTTTAGAAGGAATCATATCGCTTGTCATCTAAATGCAGCTCAGTTTTTTCCCTTCTTCTTTCATCAGTAAACTTAACAGCTGGGGCCTCATACAGGACATACAACTGACAGATAAAGGACTCAGATGCCAAGGTCTAGAATAAATTTTTTAGCAGCAACATCTGTGTCCGTCGCAAAGCCCTTGGCTGATTTCTTGGCTGGCTGCTTGGATGCCTCTGCTCTGTCTGTGACTCCAGTGCTGGCTATGCTAATGGCCATGTAATGGCCCCTGGTGCCCTCTTGGGGAATTAAACTGCTGATAAACTTACTGGCTTGCAGTGTCCCTGGGATCTTTTTTTAGCTTTGAGTGACCTGCAGCTGGAGGGGTTTGCTCCTTATTTGAGAGGAAGGCCCCTGAACAAATGCTCACAAGTTCAGTGTATGCAAGGCCAATTGATGCTGCCAAAGGAATATTTTGCAGTCTGCTCTAAAGCCACATTCTTTTTAGATATAACATCTCCTCAAGTTACTGGAAATACTGAAGATGTTAGAAAGTGAAAAACTCTGAAGACCGAAGACTGTAGAGTCATCATTTAATTTCGTGTGTTATGAATTTCACAACAGAGGGTTCATTATCTTACAGAACATATAGAAAGCTGTCTGGTTTCCTGCTTTTCTAAAAAAACAGTTCTGTTAAATGTCTCACAATTGCTCAAGATGATTCATATCTTGAGTCTTTTTTGTTTGTTTGTTTTCCCTTTTTTTGTACAGCATATTTAATATGGTTGCAACAGATGCACTCCAGTTTTAACTTGCTAATCACCTTAACTTTTCCTAAAATGCGTGTTTGCCCCATGAGAACTGTTTTCTAAAGGGGTGGTTGGCTCATCAGAAGACAGGGCAGGTAATTCTTTATCAGCAAAAGTACAAGCTTATGCTTTTGTTTTTAATATAAGAACTACTTTAATAGACCCTAAGCCCCAAAGGATATTCGTATGTATTTAAACTTAAGTGTCTTGTGAACACTATTCTCTGCCTGTATTTACTCTCTGGCTTTGCCATGGGCTTGTAACAACTATTCAACTGAATTTTAGCCAAAATACTAATATTCAGTTTCTGCAGGCTTACTTTTCAAATGCATTCTTGAAGATGAATGGTAAAGACAGGGTGATGCTCTTTGCCTAGGAGAAATCCTGGTCCCTTTACACACAGAAATACAAAAATCCCTTAGGGCCTGATTTTTCAATTCCCTTGGGTTTCTTTATGTGTTTTGGTGAAATAAAATGCTTGCAAATATAGTAAACATTGCCAACAGGGAATATTAGGGCATACAGAGCAGGTCAATGGAGTGGCTGAGAAAAGGGGGTGTGACTGAAAGCCTCAAGCTATTGGAAACAGAATGAAACAACAGTATTTGCACAGCTCTGATTTTCTCCAAGATTGGGCAAGCAGGGTTTTGGCTTGCCTCAGAGTACAGTTTCTTCCACAGAGGATAAATAATAATAATAAAAAAAGAGGATTAAACTCAGTAACTTCATTGGGTTGTTTTAAACTGGAAAAAAAGAAAAAATATATATGTGGAGGGGAAGAACACAAACCAAAAAAGCCGATTAGAATATCGAATTCTAATATCTAATACCTAATGTTAGATGTCTGATATACCTAATGCCAGACACAAAGGTGAGATTGGCTCAAGACTGAAGCATCTAACCCTTAGGTGTCTTCTCAACTAGTCTAGATACTTGAGATATAAGCTAATATTAAATGCAAAGAAAGATTGATGCATCTAAGAGTAAGTTTCATAAATATCAATGACAGGCAGCTAGGTAGCTGGTACAGAGTTACCAGTTATAAACACATGTGGAGTGCCTATGTTGGACCCCTTCCAGAGAGTTAAGTTTTTCAAACAAGATTAGAGATAAATAATGCTTTGTTCAGAATGACAGTCATATTCCATACCTAATTGCTTAAGACAAGTCAATTTTTTCCTTTCAGAAAGAATAAGAGGAAGGAAATACTTTCAATATTTTATGAAGCAGTGTCAACCAAGGGTGTCCCAAATGATCACCTACTTACTAAACTTCACCATCTGTCTGTTACTTCTTGATACAGACTTTTGTTTATTTAAATACTGTTTGCAAAGTCAGATACTGTTTATGCACAAGACCGAAAAAAATTCAAAATATTGTATATTCATTGATTATGATGCTCTCACAAGAGCTGAAAAATCTGAATAAGTGATTTAAGCCAATCAAAGTATGAATTGGATCTGTAATGAGTCTCTTAGGTACTGAGATTTTGTACTACCAGAGAGGATACTGTAAACACATTCTTTCTTCTTTTGTGTCAAACTAGGTCTATGCTGACAACGACTACTAGTTTCATATGCACAGTGTTCATATGGTACACTAGTACCAGAATTGCAGAAAAAATGTAAGAGTTCAGGCGAAAAATGAGCATCCTATTTTCTGAATATTCCTTTATAATTTTCTGCTGATATTAATATTACTAATATATACACACGTGATAATCTATTACACTATTCATTATTTGGCTTCTAATTTATCTTCTTTAAATAGTATTCCCAGTAATTTCATGCATAAATAGCTGTATGGACTGATAAGAACATGTTGACTAACCATTCAGGAAAGATTTTTCTTAATATTGATACAGATCAGAAGATTATTTTTTTTTTCCTTTTTCTTAAAACAGCTGAAGTTTCATCCAAAAGGAAAAAAAAGAAGAATATCTCCTGGGATATATAAAAAATAGATCATATCAAGTGCTAGAAAATATACTTTGAGCAACTATCATACATTGATAAATTGGATTTAGGTTTTTAGATTTTAGATTTGTAGGTTTAGATTAGATATACTAGTAAATCTCCCCAGCCTTCTTAATTTGCATGATTCTTCTGTTTAACATTTTATTTATACTACTGCCATTTAGAAAGCAGTTGACTTTGCTGATGCAATGGTTTTCTTAGGATGGCACCTTACTGTACTGTAACAAGGTCCTAATGACAACAATATGAGCTTTTGAATACCAATATAACATAACAACAACATATTGATGATGAATATCTGTAAAATGAAATAAGAAGTTAAAAAAAAAACAACAAAATACCAATGCAAATGAAAATATGCTTCCTTTAAAGCCAAAAAGGAGAAAATGATATTTTAGAAACAGCACAACTTTTAGTTACAATCTGTAGATTTTTTTCTGCCTTTTAATTATGTGTTTTATTGGAATTTAGGAAAGGTAATAAACATAGATTCATAGAATCAAGTGATTGGAAAAGACCTGAATATCAAGTTTAACCATTAACCTAACACTGCCAAGTCGAACACTAAACCATGTCCCTAAGCACCACATCTACATGTCTTTTAAATACCTCCAGGGATAGGGACTCAAACACTTCCCTGGGCAGCCCATTCCAATGGTTAACAACCCTTTCAGTAAAAAAATTTTCCTAATCTCCAATCTAAACCTCCCCTGGAGCAACTTGAAGCCATTTCATCTCATCCTATTGCTTGTTACTTGGGAGAAGAGACCAACACCCACTTCTCTATAAACTCCTTTCAGGTAGTTCATAGAATCATAGAATGTTTTAGGTTGGAAGGGACCCCTAGAGGTCATCTAGTCCAACCCCCCTGCAGTCAGCAGGGACACCTCTAACTGGATCAGGTTGCTCAGAGCCCCGTCCAACATGGCCTTGAATGCTTCTAGGGATAGGGCCTCCACCACCTCTCTGGGCAACCCGTTCCAGTGTTTCACCACCCTCATAGTAAAGAATTTCTTCCTTATATCTAGTCTAAACCTACCCTGGTTTAGTTTAAAACAATTACCCCTTGTCCTGTCACAGTTGGCCCTACTAAAAAGATTTTCCCCATCTTTCCTATAGGCCCCCTTTCAGTATTGAAAGGCCACAATCAGGTCTCCCCACAGCCTTCTCTTCTCCAGGCTGAACAAGCCCAACTCTCTCAGCCTGTCCTCATAGGAGAGGTGCTCCAGCCCCTGGATCATTTTTGTGGCCCTCCTCTGGACCCGCTCCAACAGTTCCATGTCCTTCTTGAGGACTCCAGAGCTGGACGCAGTACTCCAGGTGAGGCCTCACCAGAGCAGAGTAGAGGGGCAGAATCACCTCCCTCGGCCAGCTGGCCACGCTTCTCCTG
>NW_009260525.1:85877-95840 GCF_000687185.1 Egretta garzetta | reverse complement strand
TCACCGGTCTCCATCTGGACATTGAGCCATTGACCACTATCCTCTGGATGCGACCATCCAGCCAGTTCCTTATCCACCGAACAGTCCACCCATCAAATCCATAGCTCTCCGATTTAGAGAGAAGGCTGTTGTGGGGGACCATGTCAAAGGTTTTACAGAAGTCCAGATAGATGACGTCTGTTGGTTTTCCCTTGTCCCTTGTTGTTGTCACAGCATCATAGAAAGCCACTAGGTTCGTCAGGCAGGACTTGCCCTTGGTGAAGCCATGCTGGCTGTCTCAAATTGCCTTGTAGAGAATGATAAGGTCTCCCCTCAGCCTCCTTTTCTCCAGGCTAAACAACCCCAGTTCCCTCAGCTGCTCCTTGTAAGACTTGTGTTCCAGACCCCTCACCAGCTTGATTGCCCTTCTCTGGACATGTTCTAGCAGTGCAACATCTTTCTTGTAGTGAGGGGCCCAAAACGGAACACAGTATTTGAGATGTGGCCTCACCAGCACCGAGTACCGTAGCAGGATCACTTCCCTACTCCTGCTGGCCACACTATTTCTGATACAGAACAAGATGCCATTGGCCTTCTTGGCCACCTGGGCACATTGCTGGCTCATGTTCAGTCAGCTGTCAATCAGTACCCCCAGGTCTTTTTCCACCAGGCAGCTTTCCAGCTCTTGTTCAAGCCCAGCTTCACCTTACATTGTCATGACAGGGTTGCAAGCTATGAACAGTTAATGCATTTTAGGTGAACTGTTTGGAGAAGTAAATGTTTTGGCCAAATGTTTTGGCACAGTCTGCTCAGCCATGCAGAGTGTTAGCATCTCGCCTACCACCACAGCATGCTCATGTGGACAGTAATAAGCAATCCAAGCCATATCTGCCTTTATAACAGTTTGGGCAGTATGATGGCAAGCTAAAGAGGTACTGCAGCCAGCAATGGCTTTACGTTGAGTTGACTTGTGGGACAAACTGGGATCGAGCCCATTTCCTGGCCTTTGTTCCTAGCCAAGTTCTCAGTAACAAAAGCAAGACAAACAAACAAAAAAATCCAAACAAAAAGACTGAAATGTACTGATGCCATATTTTGCACTAGGCATACTTTTAATCTCGTTTAAAAATATGTAGAACTGAAACTCTCTCTTTGTGTAAGACATTCTAGTTTTGAACTATGTTAATGAGAATTTTTCCTGTGAGTAATGTAATTTAGAGACTGTATGTTAAAGGTCTCAGACTATAAGACATTTAGGACAGATATCTTCATATTTTATTTAGCTCTAATTCACTTATTGTGCAGCAGAGTATTTACTTATGATAAAATTTAAGGTTTAAGTTAATGAAAACTTTGATTTTATTCAAGCGAACTAGTGTGTCAGCATATCAATACAGCTACCTGCAACAGAAGAGGATGCTTCAGATAATACTTACTAACTCTAAGTTGGTAGAAGCACAAAATGTTAATTATCACTGTTGTGCATGTTTGTGCATAAGGTGTGTGTGTAGGAATTTTATTGCAATAGAAAAATTCAATTAATTCAGGACCATATTAGCAACTTGATACACTGAAATTACAGATTTTCTTTCTGCTTTTAAGAGCATCTACATCCTTGTCTACAAAACCTTTTAAAAAAATTATAATCCAAAGTTACACAATTAGAAATGTTTCTTCACAATTAATAACTTGAATCCTTCATGTGCATTATGACAGCCTATGTAATCCAAACACATACTTTTCTTTCCTCCCACAGGCTCCCTTATTCAGCATCCAAGATTTATGGAGTTCGGTTACCATGCAATTTTTGCAATATGTGTTATAACTATTCAACTTTTTTTCTTTTCTGCACACTAATTGAATGTTGCTCCAAAGACAGACTTATTTATCTTCTTGTGAGCTTTTCCTCTGGGGAATGTGAGTGCATCATAAACATTAATTAATTTATTTTTGTAGTATCCCAGAGAGATTGAGTGGCATCATTTTACAGAGACATAAAGAAATTAAAGAAAAAGTTTTCCATTTGTTTTATCTTTCTGTGTGAAATGCCTTTGGACTATTTGATTTTGAGCTCTAGGGTCATCCTTTCTGCAAATCATGCCCCTGAGGTCTCAGGTTCAACAATGAGAAACCCAGGAAGATGTATATGGTCTATATGGCTATATATGGTCTTCAGTGAAGAAAGCCAACTACATACTGGACTGTATGAGCAAGAGTAGCCAGCAGATCCAAGGAGGTCCAAGCAGAGCCTTACTTGATATGCAGCACTTGTGAAGCCACACCTGAAGTTATGGATTTACATTTGGACTCCCCAGTACAAGACAGATACTGATACACTGGAGTGTGCCCATCAGAGGCCATTGAGACAGTCAGGATGCTGTATCATGTGGTGTACAAGTAGAATCAGGGTGTGATCAGTACTAGAAAATAAATCTAAGGGGAGATCTTATTGCTGTTTTTAACTATCCATGGAAAGAGTATAGAGGAGATGGAGCCAGACCACTTCTTGTCACAACATATCAAAAGAGTGGGAGAATTCAAGCTGAAAATGGAGTATTCTGGTAACATGATATAGTTGTCTCTTTTGCATTTACATTCCACGAGGAATTCAACTGTTTTAACTAATAATTACTATCCTGTTCTTTATTATTTCCACCAGTAAACTTTTTCCCCAACACCTGTAGAGAACTGTGCAAATGGACTGTGGTCTGTGCGGATGATAGAATTAATCTTCATGTCTAGCTCAAGCCCCTCTTTTATAGTGAGAAAGTCAGAGTCCCACTTAGTATAATTAAATACTGGTTTTAATGTCAAATGCTGTTGTAGTGTATACTTACAGGTAGTAAGTATACTCTTACTTGAGTGATATTAAGTATTTCTTAATACACTCATACTTGATTTTACAAATTTGATAGATAGAGATAGGTAAAGCCTTTTGGTGTATTTCCTGTCAAAAAAAGGAAAAACTAACTGAAACGTAAGTAATCAACACAAAAGAGAGATCATTGGATTAATCAGTTCTGATAAAATACTTTTGTACTGAATTTTACCAGTTCTTTGGAAACTGATTTTTTTACCTGTCATTTAGTATCTGTCTCTGGCTATCCAGCTTGTACAGTTCAGGATATAGTCTCAGCCTATAGCTCTTCCAGCTGCACTTCTTTCAGGAAAAGCAATTGTTGCCCCCAGCCTTCATTCTGCCCCAGTTGCTCATCACTACCCTCTGTCACATCTGCCTGTTAAGCTTCTTGTTTAACCTTTTTGTGACCTTTTTCAGGAAAAAAGCAATGAAAGTTAATTTAAGTGGTTTAATAGCAGGTATTTGACAACTGAACTGAAATGGTTTAGGAAGCGATCACACAGCTAACAAATCAAAAGAGTGATGAGTATTCCTGGGGACTGGAGATGAGCAGCTGGCAGGGGGAAGCTGCTGAACAAGCTCCTTCCATTCACACAGCTGCAGCTGGACCATTTTTACCTTCTTTGACATTCTGCATCTTTGTTTTATCAAGAACTTCCAACGGGGCTTTGCTATGCCTAGAGCTGTGTGGAAGCTATTTGGTAAAGATCGTGAAGGTATACCAAAAAATCAAGCCCGGAGAAACCTTACGGTGAGAACTTTATGGACTTCAGGCCTCTTGAAATAAGAGCAAAGCTCCCACTACCTCTGCGGCTAGGTCATCAGTAGACCTCAAATTCCTGTAGTAAAAAAGAAAGTCTTTCATCATGGAAATAATATAAAACAATGTTTATGTCTAATTAGCTTGGATTCAGTAGAGTTATTTGTGATTGCTGTCTTCAAACTTATTTATTATTAACATTACACAGGGTGAAATTCATGGCATTATATTAGGAAGAGAAAACAAGATTTATGGAGCACATAGAAAAACGCCTGTCTTCTTGCTTTCATATATCCATCCTCTTTGACTTTCACTTAAGTGTAATTTTAAATGAATAGTCTCAGGTATTATAAGCATGTACAATTTCTTTCATGTAAGATTAGTTCAGATAGATTGCTTATATCTTAACCCTCATCTATTTTTATTCTACAGCTGGATGGCTAATATGGCTAGTGTGTTGTTTGAAGAAAACAGCTTTTATAGGGTGTAAGAATCATTTGGATGGCATTACAGATTTCTGATGCCAAGGCCTGAAAAATATTATTCCAAAGGCAGCATCTGGCTTCTTGGCATATCTAGGCTGTAGTTTCTCAGTGCCTCTAGGTCTTTTGTATGGTTGGTCACATTTGAATGTTAATTTTAGTTCCTAAATACTCAGAATAAAATATACTTTTGACATTTTGTAGAATGTATGTGTAAACACATATATAGTGGACAACTTGTACTACTTGTGCAAAGTATTGCTAGTTCTCTACATCAATATGCCTGTTGATTACCTGCATTCGTATTTATGTGAATATCTGTACACATGACAGAATACATACCTAAATAATTATAGGAGGAACTTTTCTTTCAGCTGTTCAAATCATTACCATCTATGTTGCACTGAATTCATCAGGGACTAGCTTTATTTCTTCATCTTTATGAAAATTAATATTTTACAAGTAATCACAGTAGTTTCCCACATTCTTTAACATCTACAGAAAAAGAGCCCCAATTTTGCTCATATTCAGCTGGATCATTTCTCATCTTTCCATTTTTTCTTCCCCACCCTCCTTGCTTCTTAACATTCACTTCTCTGATCTGTTCGCAAAAAACATCTACACAAATCACTTTTGTCTTTTGCCATTGTCTCATCACAGCCAAACTGATCCCCTTCTTTTCCTCTGTTTTCTTCACCACAAGTCTGTCTTCATTCCCAATCTTACTCTTTCCTGCTTGCATTAGATTTCTTGCTGTTCTTTATTCACTCTGACCCTAGCAATCACTTCTTCCCCTTTACTTCAGCTCTGTTTAGTCAAAAACTTGACCAAAGGATCTATAGCACCTAAGAAAAATAGATTCTATGTAGAATTTAATCTTTAAATAATATATGTAGTCTACTCCATCAAATCCTTAATAATCTGCCTTTTCTTTGGTGTTCAAAGCACCGTGTATCAGCATGGTGGTAACTAAAACATCTAGGACAAGTAAGGCTGGCAGTAGAAATATCATTCACTGATTTGCAGAAACAGTAGGTTTATGTGAACTTACCCCAAAATTTAATATTTAATTGTTTCAATTGATTTTCTTTTTCTTAATGATTTCTTTGAGATCCATATGTTTACAAATCTTAGTCTTTCATACTGACAGCAGAAAAACACTTCAGCTTATGGATCAATATATGCTGTTTTATCACTTGCCTTTAAAGGAATCAAGAAAGGGTGGAATTTCCTAAAAATGGGGCATGTCACATTCAGTCTCCAAGTTTTAAAATTCCCATAGGACATTTTAAATTTGCTCCAAAACCCAGTTCTTGACATAGAATTCAAATCTTCATAATTCTGTCACTTTCTAGGGAATATGAACTTGAATGGGTTTTAATGGTATTACGGTAATGTATTTTAGAGCACTGACTTTAAGGGAATTAACTTTGTCACCTTGTAATTAGCAGAACTGGGATGGTTAGCTAAAGCTCGAGCAGACACTGTTCATTTTATCAACAAGGGCCCTGTCACTGATATAATGTTTTACGGATTATGTATGACAGTTTTACATCTGCTAAACATCTTTTCACACCAGACATTTTCACTTTTCTGTTAGAACTAGTGGAAAATTATTCTGAACTGAAATGATCTCCTTTATGATGCATAAATTAATTGGCATATATTGGCATATACAAATGCATATATTAATTGGCACATATGAGTTGGAAAGATCTTTTTGGTGCAATGTCTCAGAAAAAAGAAGAAAGAACAATATACTCAGACACGCTTACAGTACTGAAAGCTGTTTGATGCAGAACGTTCTACTTTTCAGAATTATTTTTTTTTTTATTTTACCCTAGAGCTCTCCCTGACAAATTAAGGTAGTCCAGTAATTTTTATTTATTTATTTATTTTATTATTAATTTTCTCTGCACCAGAAAACAGTCTTAGAATAATTGTGCTTCTGAAGCACAATTGGAGATACTTCATGTTACCCTGGTAAAGAGTGGTTTAAATTATATGTTTGATATTATGTAATTTAGAACTGGTGTCAAATCAGCTCTACTACATCATGAACAACTTGCAGCCATTCTGCAGAGAAACCTCTGAACAGTAAAATATAATCACCATGAGACTTAATTTATTTGTCATAAAAATTACAGTCAACTCCAACTGCAAAGTTAAACAAAAAAACTTTCCTGAAAAAAAAAACAACAAACTTTTTTATTCCTTTATCTATGTTCTGGATAGTTATAATTCCCTCATTCCAGGGTCAGAGAATTGATTAAAAATATTGGTACATGTTGTTTAAAGTATTATATCTCTTATTAAGGTTTTATACCTTCCTTTTTAACTGGCAGGCAAATCAAGACCAAAAGAAATTAACTGAAGTATTCACAGCCAGAGAGAGCTCCTGAGGGGTTACAAATGCTGGGTATATCAGTGGAAAACCAGTTACCCCTCCTAAAGTATATACACTGTTAAATAAACCATAATGAAATTTGGTCCTTGCTGATGGCATATAGCTCCTCAGACTATATTATGTTTCAACACAGAAATGTAGATGCTGAAGGTACTGGTTCAGAGTACCAGCAATACACAAGTATACATGACTTGAAGGTGGTGACTGATGAAATGTTGGCTTTCTAATTATTTTTCTTGTCATTAGGTGCTTCAGTCCTAGCCACATCTCCATTTAGGAAACAAAATTAAACACCCTGACTCTTAATTTTTTTTTTCCTTTCTATTCTGTGCTAGAAAAAAAATCTTTTATTAAATAAAATAAAACAACTCTTAAAGCAAAAATTGAGCACTGCCAAAATTAACTCATCTAACAGCCAGATAATGAGGACTCTTTCTTAAGAAAGGGTTTATATCTTTGATCTTATCAGCATCTGAGTCTTCCCCCATATCTTAGGTTATTGTCCCATCTGCCAGGTTATTGACAGATCTTAATCAGAAAGGGATTGAACAGATATCTGTTTATCCAGCTTTTCCACCATCTATCTCCTTGTCAGAATAAGGCACCCTTCCCCAGACAATGTATTTAAGTTTAGTGCAAGGACTCTTGCAGAACAGATAGCAGTTTGTAGTACATTTTGATTGTACAAATGTCAGAGTCAATTAAAAGGTGCAAAATTCATTGCAGATTATACCTTCCTAATTAATCAATGACCAGTACATGAAGCTTGAATTAGGGCTGAACAGAAAACATTTTCTCCACGATATAGGAGCAACAACTAACCTTTGTTTTCTATATAAAACCAGGGATGTAATGCCAGGAAAAAGTTCATAATCTCAAATACAGATAGGTTAGACTTTGTCTGACTAGTTATTTCCTCAGTGTCCAAAATCCTTCTGTTTTCATTTGCATCTCAGTTACACCTAGTTAACTTCTTGCTTAGTTGGTTTCTGGAGATCCAAAAACCAAAGTAGGAAGTGAGGTTTCTTTGAGGTGGTACAGGTAACACAAGAATAAGGCCTTATAATACCTACTTATTTTCTTAAATCTGAACCATGATGTCACCAAGAAAACAAATCCAGCTTCTATGTCAGCTCAAATCAACAAGAGCATTCAGGTTCATCATACTGGAGTTTGACTTCAACATATGAAAAACAAAGCAACTACCAAAATCTCTTTCTACCTTTTGCCTTGCCAAATCAGTGTGGGAAAAAATAGTTTATTCAGAGAATAAACTTTTGTTTGGAGTAAAATAACCATATGTTTTCTATAAGAAACTACACGTTTTCATCAATACACCAGTAGTGCCTGAGGAAAAAAATAACAGAAAGATGCCTATGTTATATATCATTAGGAGGTGTTTAAAGTGCAAATTGACAGAACAAATATTTCATGGCTAAGAAGAAAAAGACAAGGTTGTCTCTATCACATCTTATAGGCACTGCATAAATCACGATTTTCATTTTTTAGGTAATTGTTCCTAGTTTTTTGCAAACTTATGGCAGATGTGTTCATGAAAAATTATGCCTGTCACAGGAAATTTGGAAAGAGTCCTAGGCTGCCCAATTATGCAAGTTATAGCTCATGTAAGGGACACCTACTGTTTTAAAGGGGAAAGTAGGAATTATAAATTTTCCACAAAGGAAGTTCTGTCGGGAAGATTTAATGATGCTGGGACATGAACAAAAGATGTTCAGTCAGATTTTTTTGTCTTGTTTTGTTCTTTTCTGACACCCATTTTGTCAACAACAATTAATATTAAGTGCTGCAGTGGTTTGAATCCAAGCATAGGCATTTTATTCACACTTGCTGCTTAATGTATGCTATGTGAAGAAGAAACACAGTGAAAAAACAGGCATATTGCCAATTCCTTGGTTTTTTTTTTTCTCCTTTTGAAGGAATTTTTTTGAACCTGTAGGTGTGTGTTGTTAATATATGTATTTGTATATTCCTTTAATTACCTAGTTAATATAAGATATAAAATACAAATAACTTATTAAAAACTGCATTCATTACAGAGTATTGTTTTCCTAAATGATTTGTAGAGTCAAAGGGCAGAAGTACCAGTTATGTACACTTAATTACCTCATCTATTGTACAGAACGGCATAGGCCATGACCTACAAATTTCTGCTGCGGGCTTATATCCGGAGCTGTATGTAAAACGGAAGTTCCATCTTATAAGAACTCTTGAGATTTCAGTCATATGTTCTGTCTGGGAAAAAAAAGAAAATATTAACAACACAACAGAAAATTCCGTTCAAAAATAAGAATGAAAGAGAGAAAGAAGGGGGGGAGAGGGAAGGAATGAAGGAAGGACGGACGGACGGACGGATGAACGGATGGACTAGCAAGTAAGCACTGATTTAATATTGCAGTTCTTGTTCTCCCAACAGGCACCTGCTTCAAGGAGAATAAGCAAGTCTCCTTTTGGTACAATAGCCAGTAGGAAGATGAGGTGAAGGAATATTCAGAAGATATTCAGGAAGTGAAATATATGTTCTGCAATACAGTCATTCAGGCATTGAACTATGTGTATTCTGCAATGGTAGAATCACAGAGGGTTTTCTACTAATTCCCTTAAAAACTCTATTGGCCAAGATGTGCTTAAGACTGGAAAAAGACAGGTAATGGCAGTTAATTGAGCATAAATTTTTTTAAAAGAAAATCCAACTTTAACTAGATAAAGAGGTCTTCAGTTATGTGGGTCATTAAAATAATGTATACAGTGTCTTTGTTGTAAAACATTAAGGAAAACACCAAAGAAAACATCTAGAGGTCAAAGGTATTACAGAGAAATACTCCCCTAAGTGGAGTATCTCTCCCCAAATGCATGTACCACTGTAATTACTGGACATGTTGATGCCTTACAATAAAATTACCACAAGTGAGAAGGTTATGAGGAAACTAGTAACCATTATTTTGCATAAAAAATGCAGTTGTATGATATATACAAACTTAGTAGTTATTTTTTCCTCTGCTGTAACATTTGAAAGATAGTAAACATATTAATCTAGAAGGATTGTTCTATAAAGAACTTCTAAATAAACAAGCCAACCCTCTGTGATTGATTACATGCATGAATGCATACTCTATTTAACTAATTACCAGAAAAAAAAAAAAATACTTTTGAGGTTGTCCTGGTTTTGGCTGGGATAGAGTTAATTTTCTTCATAGTAGCTAGCATAGTGCTGTGTTTTGGATTTAGTACCAGAATAATGTTGATAACACACTGATGTTTTCAGCTGTTGCCAAGTAGTGCTCAGACTACTCAAGGACTTTTTGAGCTTCTCCTGCTCGGCCAGGTGCATAACAAGCTGGGAGGGAGCACAGCTAGCACAGCTAACCCAAACTGACCAAAGGGCTATTCCATACCATATAACATCATGCTCGGGGGGGTTAGTTCGGTCGGTCGGTCGCTCGCGGCTCGGGGACTG
>NW_009260525.1:79613-81334 GCF_000687185.1 Egretta garzetta | reverse complement strand
TCTTATTAAACTGTCTTTATCTCAGCCCTCGGCTCTAACCTTTTATTTCCTTCCCGATTCTCTCCCCCATCCCACTGAGGGAGGGGGGAGTGAGCGAGTGGCTGCATGGTGCTTAGTTGCCAGCCGGGTTAAACCACGACAGAGGTATAAAAGCTCAAAAAAAAAAGGGGGGTGGGGGGGGGGGGGGCGGAGGAAAGAAAGATTTGAGTCCTATGTCACAATCTAACTTTCCTCCATATAAATGTGAATCTTTGTTTTGGTTTGAGAAGCTTCAGTCTGTCCAAAATGAGCTACAGATCCTAATTCTCAAGAGAAGTGGGGGTGGGGGGTGGGGGGGAGGAGGAAAGAAAGATTTGAGTCCTATGTCACAATCTAACTTTCCTCCATATAAATGTGAATCTTTGTTTTGGTTTGAGAAGCTTCAGTCTGTCCAAAATGAGCTACAGATCCTAATTCTCAAGAGCAGTATGTAAAAACTTTCTGAGAAGTTTAGTGTACAAGTCATGATTGGCTACTTGCTAGTTCAGTGTATATTCTAAGGCTTGTATCAGTTGTAAATGCACTAGTATTATATTGCAAATAGATTATATGTAATCTATTTAACTAGTGAGTTATTTTAATTTACTTTCATTTTTACTATATTGCTTCTTACTGTATATTTGTTTACCAAGAGTACAAATGGGTCACTGGATACATTCATACATTTCTTTCATAAGGATCAAGGTTCTAAATATACATTTACTGGAGTATTGATAGGACCATAAACTCAGTGTTCTGTGTTTTTGTAAATACTCTAAATGCATTGTAATCACAGAGGTATCATAAAGATTATAGAATGTTTAGTTTGCCTGAAAATAGAAATTTAAAAAGTTCTTAATGACAGCCACTGCTTACCTAAAGCATCACCAGGTGTTCCATGTAACTTAATCTTTGTTACCAGTTGAGTTACTTATAAATTAACATTTTCTAAATTAATATAATATGAATTTTACTTGAATTTTCTGTATATGCATCACAAGTATTCCCAATTAAGTAATGGAATGACATTTAAAAAAAATCTCATTTAAATTATAGGCTGTCTAAAAGGAAAAGGTCATTCATCTTCCTGAAGAGTGAGATAAAGAACTGACATTTCATCAGCACTTTTTATGAATATTTAAGATGTAGAAGGAAATACATTTTGAGAGGTAGAGAGAAGTGATATTAGAGAAGGGGAAAGAAGGGAGAAAGAGAGGAAGAGAGAAGTCATGGAAGAGGTTATAAGATACAGTATACCGTTGGTGGTATTCTCACAGTTATACTGCAATTTGATAACTACCTCAAAAGGTAGAATTAAGTTTATACATATGTCCTGGTTTTGGCTGGGATAGAGTTAATTTTCTTCATAGTAGCTAGCAGAGTGCTGTGTTTTGGATTTAGTACCAGAAGAATGTTGATAACACACTGATGGTTTTTAGTTGTTGCCAAGTAGTGCTCAGACTACTCAAGGACTTTTTGAGCTTCTCCTGCTCGGCCAGGTGCATAACAAGCTGGGAGTACAGCACAGCTAGGACAGCTAACCCAAACTGACCAAATGGCTATTCCATACCGTATAACGTCATGCTTGGGGGGGGTTAGTTAGTTCGGTCGGTCGGTCGGTTCGGTCGGTCACGGGCAGAGTGGTCGCAGCTCGAGCTGTGTGATCGCGGCTCGGGGGGGGGGGTCGTGGCTCCGGGGGGGGC
>NW_009260525.1:53450-79600 GCF_000687185.1 Egretta garzetta | reverse complement strand
GGCTGCGTGGTGCTTAGTTGCCAGCTGGGTTAAACCACGACAACATACTAAGCACTTACATGCAAAATCTAGCAGTTTCTAATATTCATAAAGCTCTTAACCATTTTCATTGAGCTATGTAACAGTTTAACATGTCTGAACAACTAGGTGTCTAATAGTGAGAATGTAGAAAAATATCTAAATATTGGGTAAGCCGAGTTACCATCTAACCTGCAGACCATTAAGCATGCTATGTATCCTCTGAATAACCTCAGCCAAAAGACTCTAAAAGTTGTGTGATAGTATCTCTCTAATTCTTCCTAATGCTTTGCAACTGCACAGTTCATCAAATGTATGGGACCCAGACATAACTGTATTACCCAGTTCTGAGGTGACTTGAACTTGGATTTCAGAAAAGGAGAAAAATAGTCTACCTCTTCAACTATGAAATATGTAGGCTTCTTGCAATTTTTTCTTTGTGTCTGTTCTAAAATGGAACAGAGTACACACCTGAATACATGATTCTGCATCTTAATTCTTCGAATGCACAACTAAAAGGAAAGTGGGACTATCTGGCCTGAATTTAATGTTTCAAGAACGGTGTTATTTAAAGACTGGGAGTTTGGATGGTTTTGGCTTTTGTTTTTTTGGTCAGGGAAGATATAAACTAAAAAGTTGAAAGTATATTTAGGATGTTTACACTTTAGTTCCTGCTCCAATAATTTTTAAAATACTTATACAAACTAGAATAGTTTCTGCAAGAAAAGGTTGGGAGAACTTCATTCAGAATACCACATAGCTCAGTATTTGAATACTGAGTGCTAGGCAATGAAATAAATTCAATCAGATCAAATCCCTTATCAAGATAAAATTATTAATCTTTTGGAATTTAAAAAAGATTGTGCAATACCTTCAGTAAAAAAGAAAGATCTAATCTAGTTTAGGTGCTGTAGGATAAGATTAACATTTGGAATCTGAAATATAAGATATATTTAAGGCATACCTCTCTAGATGTTCTCCTCAGCTTTTATAGTGTCATCACTTCACTGTTACTTTCTTCACTGTGCTGGTTTCTGTAAACCATATGGCAAGACACGTAAACTTTTACAGGGACACAATATCCTAAGAGTTTGCATTGCAATGACAACTTCACCTACATGAAAATACCCAGAATAAGCCAAGAAATGTATGTTTTATTTATTAAGCCTCACTATGTGTGTTCTAACACATATATACTTGAAAATATTTCATAGAATATCTCAAGTTGGAAGGTACCCATAAGGTTCATCAGGTCCTAATCATTGCTCCTCGCAGGACTACCTAAAATTAAGCCATATGACTAAGAGCATCATCCAGACACTCCTTTAACTCTGACAGGCTTGGTGCTGTAACCGCTGCCCTGGGGAGCCTGTTCCAGTGGCCAACCATGCTCTCAGTGAAGAACCTTTTCCTAATGTCTAATCTGAACTTCCCCTGTTGCAGCTTCATTCCATTTCCTCATGTCCTAAATTTAAGTTAGTGTCTGTAACTGGTAACAGGTATAGACTATCAACATCTGTTCATCATCTTAAAATCACTTACCTCTGAAAAAGTAAAAGATATGTTTATTCCTATTTAATTCTATTACGCTATTAGAAGTCAGCAATAAGGTGAATGGTGATGGGTAGCCATACAAAAATACGTTGTTGACAAGTAAGGTACTCTTGATATCCATAACACTGATGTGATATTTTAGTCTGAATCAAGGTCACCTTGAGGTTGCTTTCAGTTGTTTTTCTCTGAGAGACTTAACTGTAATTTCAGGGAAATCACTAAACTAGAGATGAGAAAATAAAAATAATGAGCTCCCCCCCCCCCCTTTGCTTTTTTTTTTTCTTTATTTCTCTTCTCCTTCCTATTCTTTTGAAAGTCGTTCTCAAAACATTCACTAATCTCAGTACCAACAGGCATGAACACACTAAGAACATCAGAAGGCAGTGTCATTCTATGTGTGCCTTGCAGACTGTGCCTGCAATCTACAACAAATGTACATTATTCTTCTAAGTACAGAATGTAAAGGTCAAAACAGAAATCAATCTATTTTCAAAATCTAAATAACTTAGACAATTTGAAGACACTCTTCAAGAAAACATGTGGGTATATATTAAGTTTCCAAAGGCTATATCATAAGAAGATAGATAAAATTTTTGCAATACATGGAAGCATACTTAAAGCCATGTCACTTCTGGAGACTGCAGAAAGCCATACAAACAGAAAATGTTCTATTAACATAAATATGCAAGCCATTTATGGTGAAAGAAGTAGTATAATAAATGAAATAATGCTGAAAACATTTGATGGAGGGTTTTGAATTCTTAATGCTTCATCATCAAAGTTATAATAATTCTTGGGTGGGTGCATCCTGTTGGTATCTGATATGTTTTTTTCTGTCTGTGTTATAATATTATAGATACATTTTTATAGAAACAGTTTATTCATAAGAATCCTCTCTTGCATTTTATGTCTAACAGGGGAAATCATAGTCATAGTCTTTTTATATGGTACAGTCTGAGAATTTCTTTCTGCAATTCATGCTCAGTAATTTGTAATTAACTCTGAGGTGTTGTTTAGGAAGATGACCAGTTGTGAAAACTCCCACATATGGACAATGCATACTATTACTCAATGCATTAAATGTAGTCAAATTTTTGATTACACTCACTGTAAAAGTGTAGTCTACCTTATCTTATGCTGTAAAAATGGTTATTAAACCTACTTTAACAAGAATGGATTTAATGTCTTCTTTCAAATTTCTTTCAAATTAATTTAAGATTATGTTGGGTTTTTTTTTTTTTTCCTGATCTACTCTGAAAAAGAAATAGTGCAAAAAGGTTTTGAAGAAAAGCTTAACTGGGGCTCCCAAAACTGAAGAAAAGCTAGCAATCTTTAAGAACTACAGCTATATAAAAAGCAAGATAATTTATAGCACAAGTCGTTGCAGATGTGCAGAGAATTTTCATAACCGGTCAAGATCAGGAGCTGGGAGTTCAAGAATAAGCTAAACTCAAGGTTCAACTTCAAGATAAGTTTTAAGAAAGGAAGACCTTTGCCAATATCTTCACAGTATTATGTCTGGAGAATTCCTGTCCTTAAGCACATTCAGAAGCAAGATCACCAAGCCAAGAAGAGGATTTATTAAATCAGTATCTTTCAGGGCTATGACATTTCTTCCTCCTACATATCAAATTTCTTTGAAAACATCGCTATAAATCATAGTAATGCTATTAAGGGGAACAGTGACATTTACTGTCACCAAAGAAAGTGGACCAACTATCTGGTTTTGATTTTCAGCAGCTATTTTGCAATTGATAATTAAATTTTGCCCCACAGCTGTTCAAACTTTTGGTCTTAAATAATAAGTAATGTATTAATTCGCATTCTTTTAGTAATCTATTCTAAATTCCCATACTTTCACATTGCTAAATTACTATTCTATCTAGATAGAGACTTCCTTCCCCTTCTTCCTTCTCTTATTCTGATTTGACAGTCTAAGGTTAGGTAAGTTTTAAAATTTGCACTGCTCTTGTGGACATTCAAACTACTCTTAAGTCAGATAAACTATTGACCATGACTGTTAAAGAAATTGAATGAGATAGACCTTTTTGTAGCTAGCTCTGCATTAGTAAAAGAGGACATATGTACAGCAGCATAGTCTTTCAACTGAGACAACAGTTCTGAATTTACCCAACCTTTAACAACACTACTTACTTGATATTTATATGAATGTGTTTTATCTGATAAAATCAGATCAAATATAAAAAGGAAGAAGCATTGGTGCAACAAATGTAAACAGGCTGAAAGAAATCATGGCAAAGTGTGGTTCAATCATGTTCCTTCTTCCTAAAGGCCAGGACAGAGAAATGCAACTAATGTTTCTGTGTGAACAAGCAACATGCTCACCTGGATGTGCATATGGAATTAAATTATTACATTAAATACACATATCCCAATAATCTGACTCGAAATAAGTTTGATGATTCTTACATTTTTCTGGGAAGCCTGCCCTTGGCAATAACATGATGTTTGCTGTACTACCTACTATTCATAAGATGAATAAACAGTCTATGCTTATTCCATGCAGTGTCAATATACTTAATGTCATTTTTTAACAGATATATTTTTTTGTGTGTTTCCATTATAAAACATAAGCTACAGATTTTGCATCGTTTCTGGTAGAAAACACAGATAATTGGTCAAATGAAGTAGTGAGTTTATCATACAACTGGCTCATTTTTAATCTGACTTTTAACAGACAAAAATTGTAAGATAAAAGGTAAGATAAATTGAAAAAAAATTACTTTTTGTTTGTCTGTACAGGGGCACAGCATGTTTATCACTAAAATAAGGTCTTCATTTACTAGCATTACATGGCTATAGGTTTTTATATAGTTCCCAGTGATAAAATAGTCTATTCTAAAATTTGCATTGTAACCTGGAGTGATCAGAACAGAACTTATAGTATCGTAGAATAGTTTGGGTTGGAAGGGACCTCTAAAGGTCATCTAGTCCACACCGTTGCAATGAGCAGGGACATCTTCAACTAGATCAGGTTGCTCAGAGCCCCATACTTGGAAAATCCCAAATTAATAGCAATAGTAATTAATAGTAATAGTAACAACAACAACAACAACAGAAAAAAAGCATATGTAAATGTTGGGTCAATGTATAACAGAACAATTAAATTATGGGCGGATTTTAGTCACCTGGAGTAATAATTGCATTCATGCTAAATGAACCTTTCTAATCAATGCAAATGCTGCTCAGTTAATATGCTTGTGTTCATCCTAAATTGGTCTATCTATAAGACTATTTATGTAAGTGCATGTATGTGTGTGCTTGCAAGAAATAGCTCACATTAGACTCTGTTTATCAGAAACAGTGTTTAACAGTGCTCCTTCACAGTATCACCCTCATTACCAGCAGTCTTTGTGTGTGTGTGTTTGCAAAATAATAATGTACCACTGAAAGCATGAAAATCAACATAAGAGTTATTAAACCAGAATAAATTATCTTCTTTTTTTTTTTTTTTCTATACTGGCTGTCAGTGATACACTTCTGGATATTTTGCAAGAAATGATGGGAATAGTTAAAATAATGACTCACTTTAAGCTTAAATACACATCCTGCTAGCTCAAAAATTCCAACAGGGTGCTAGAGAATTGTGGGGGGGTTTATAAGTTTTGCAGCTTATACAAAAATTACTTCTTGAACAGCTTTTTTTTTTTTTTTTTTTTTTTTCTCAAGGGAAGTTAAGGACATGAAAGATATGCTACTGCATTAACATAAACAATATTGCAAGTACCATCCTCCTTTTCCTGCCATACACCACAAGAATACTATTTTTAAAAGCCTTAAAAACTAAAGCCAAGAACAAGAAAGAGTTCCCATGACTCACCCAACAGACATATGCTCAGTGCAGGTTCAAGCTAAAGAGTTCAAGCACTTCCTGAGATGTAGAACTTCACTGAGGAGCACAGATGTCTCTCCCGGTTAGCATACACTGTTCATTGGAAAAATCATTTGTATAGAAAGGTCTATAAAATAAAAAACACACTCAGAACATGAATTAGATGTTGATTTAGGTAGGGAGAAAGAGGCAACCACATCTAAATAATGCTTAGTCTTTACCATTTCTAAGAGTTGTCATCATTTCTAGGAGATGGCATTTCTAAACGCCAATCATGCTTGGTGGTTTAGGCATTGTAAAACTGATTGAGAGACCTCTCTGACACCTAAATACCTTATCTGACAGTGTTTACTATCTTTCCTTGGCTCACCAGAAGCCAAGTCCAAACATACCATTCTGAATGAGAGCAAAACATATGCAGCTCTTAATTCAAAAAAAATCAATTTTTTTCTGGGAAAGTTTATCAATTTATTCTAAAAAATGAATGAAAATATATGATTCTAGGAAAAGAAAAACAAAGGAGATGTAGGAAATTGCAAATGAAGTGCAGAAATAGGGTTAAGTTTTATACTTCTATTACACTGTGTGAATATGTTGGGAAAATGTGTCAGCTGTGACACCTTTCAGGGATATGCATATGACAGTAATTCACAATGCACAATATGCATTGTTTTAAAAATCAAGACTAAAAGCTCAAGCTAGACTTTCTATTCAACATGTTAGATTGTTGCTGAGAGTACCAGCTTCACATAACATGTTCTCTGCAACATGTATTGGTAAGAACTAGAATTCTGAAATTCTAAAAGTGGTGACTTTTTCTCAGGATATATTTATTTCCCCTTTCCAAGACTTACATCTCTTTCAGTCCACTCTAGTTGTAGAGCTGTAACTACACCATCACAAAGCCATACTAAAGAAGATATGGATAGTTACAATAAAGAATAAGACTGGCTTATCTTAGAACGCTACATATGTTTAAAAGCAAATTGTGCAAATTAATTGTATCAAAATATTTTAGAGATTTTTTTTATCTTAAGAAACAAAACTAATACAATGAACATGGGAGCTAAGGATATTTGCTTTTCTCTAGGTTTATTTCCCCTGTTTGTTTGATTTTCAGTAGACTGATATGAATACTTAGTAATAACTCTACTTACCCATATTTTTTTAATTGAATACCAGAAGAAGAGACATTATTTTAGATAAAGACACAGATAACTGTTTTTCTACAGCAATGTCATATTTAGCTTCAATTTTTAATTTGCTCACTTTACTTTTTTCTTCTAGTTTTATTGTTCATATATTCTCTTTTCTTTCTTTTATCGCTTCTTAGTCACCTTATACTTACATCGTTAGTCTCTCTGCATTGCCATGTTCACAACTTAGCTTTACTATTTCCTGATTTCTCCATATTCCAGGCTTTCTTTGAAATTGTTCAAATTCTTCAAGAATTGTCAAAATCAGTTCTTTTCCTTTCTATAACAGATCCACTTGCTAAATATAAACCTAGTCATGACACTGGAAAAAAAAAATTTCTAAGGAGTGTCTTGAGTTTTACTTCTACCTCTAACAAAATAAATTTCATTAAACAATAACTTTACATAAACAATCAAGTATTACATGATCTTAGTCAAGAACTTTGAATACTCTACAAGATTACTCTGCTACTTCTTTTTTTTTTTCATTACCATTGTGTCATCACCCAAGTGGCAATATATGGACTGTTTCATTGTAATAAATGTAATGTAAGAAAAAGACAAAAAAAAAAAATCATTAGTGGTTTTCCTCAGAAAAATCAAGCTTTACTGTCTATTGAGAAAACCTTTATGAGTTTTCCCAGTACTTTTAGGAACATAAGTACTGTGGAATATACACTCATTTCAGAAATTTTATTGAACGTGGCAAAGGGAAATGCACATAAACACAGACACATAAATATACATGGACTAAAAGTTTATTTACTTTGTCTTTTTTTAAGAAAAAAGGCTAACCACTATTTTGTGAAGAAAATTGTCTTCTAGATATTAGCAAAGAGAAAAAAGCTGTAGTATTTCTCATTAAGGAAAAAAAAAAAAACCCTGACATTTGTTTTTTGAATTATAATAATTGAAACTGTTTCTATTTTCTTGGACATAGAACCATTTTATTACAAGTTTTTAAAAAAGTTGAATGTGTTCTCTTTTCAATTTTGTTTTTTATCAAAAGTAGTGGAAACTTTTAAAAAGTCAATGAAATAATTGATCTTTTTCACCTTTTTTTTTGTTTGTTTCAAAACATATTTATAGTCATGTATTGTCAGTAAGGGAAGAAGGGTCTTATTTCTTGCAGGTGAAAAGTATTTTTGTGTTTTACTCCATTTCAGAGGTGTCACTTTGAATTCACTTACTAAATGTTCTCCAGCAGTACAGTTTTTACTGTACTAGTACACCTTTTATTGGGTGCTAATGTACAGACTGTGTATGGGTGTTTATCTATATATTTACAGATAGCACTTTTACAGTTTACTGAGAAATTTGTCCCTAAGAAATTTTCCAGAAAAAAATGTTCTAATGACACTGGTGCAGTTTTGTAATATTATTCCACAACTGGAAGGTCTTCCAGCTTTGTGACAAGAATATTCTGAACCTGTGAAAGGAGAATTTTAGTATTTGATGAGGAGGTAGATACAAATTGTAGTGATTGTCTTTGTATTGCCACTCATTCTCTCTTTTTTTTTTTTTTTATTTTTTTTATTTAATTTTGTTTCCAGTACCAAATTGTAATGCAAGTAGATCAATGCCTTATATTCATTTTCTGGCAGATGTCACTGTTGGTTGGATTGCCAGTGTGCTAAGTGAATTGCTTTGGTGAATTGTTCAGAATAACTTTATATTGTATTGCAGTGCTCATTAACTACAGCAGATGGTTTCCCACTACCAGTCTGAATAAACCCAGACTGAACTTTTCTGTTTGAGTACTGATAAAAAAAATAGCATCTGGGGCAAGCACATAAGTGTAGAGCAAGAGCAACTACAATTTGGGAATAGGATTGGGAATAGCTCTACAATCAGCTGTGTCTTTGACTGTGAAAGTAATTTAGCAGGTTTGAAATTCTGCACCTCTTCAGACAGGATATGGCTGGTTGACCTCTTTTCTTGTAAGACAAGTTATAAATTTCTATATGGAACTTCTCATGGTTTCTTCAAACAAACAAAAAGAAGAACTGATTGTTGTACTAAAAGTGGCACATATCAAAGCACTTATCAAAGGCTGCTGCCAGAGGCAGACAATGATTTTCAAGAAATATCTGCAGCTCTTTCATCTTACAAAAGTGAAGTGGAATGGACCTCTCCTTCCCAGAATGTAGTAAGAAATGTATGCTATGAACTATTCTGTAAGTGAAGTATGTAAATGCTGGCTGTCCTTGTTCTGGTAACCTTGAGAAACAAATGTCAAACTAAATACATGCAGCTGCCACCTCTTCTATTACCCAAGCTTGTAATAAATGTGTTTCAGTTGGTATACAACAATAAAAAAATGCTGTTTCAGCATGTGGCCACTGAGTTTGGAATTGTACATGGTTGAACAATACAGGAAAGACTATTTTTCAAAGTTTGTGTGTTTAATTTTCATACCCTCAGCCATAAAGAATGCTTAAGCACAACGTTGAGCAAAATGACTTGGTTGTTCAAAGGTCTTTCTCAGGCTTTATCTTTCCATATTGATGAGGTGCACAAAAATGAGACACATTGCAAACAAATCCTAAAATGGCCCTTACACAATAGAGGCATGCTCATACTTTGCACGTGCAACTTTTTCTGTGTCAAACACAGTAACACTTCAAAATAAAACCCCAAAGTGCTAATGACCCTGCATGATTTTAGTGACAGAATGCAAAAAAAAAAGCTACAACAGCATGAATTTTGTGATTTATTAGTAAGCAATTCAAATTTTATGAAAACGTGATTTTTATTAGTCAATAACAAAGTCTGGAAATTTCTTTGAAAAAAAATAAGTTTGCAAGAAAATATGGTGTCATATGAAACAGTATGAAAGAAAAAGCAAAAATAAATAAAAAATGGGGTGGGGGGAGGAATTAGAAAGGCAAATATGAGAGATAAAAGGCAAAATTTTAAGTGTTGTTCTGGAAATACATTTTAGTCTATAAAGCATTATACCTCCAACAGTACTGAAATTAGGATTATGCCAGCTATGCATGAGCTATATAAAGAAAGATACCATATAAAGAAAATGATAAAATTTATGTTTAGGCAGACAGTTTGAAGTTAGAAGAAAGTCAGAAATTACTACCAGAAATGTTTCATTCCAATTAAAAACCTGTACTAGTAACAGAGGAATCTATGAAAAGGACTTGAATAACAGAAAATAAAAAGCTTTGCTAAAGAAAATTATAAGAATAAAAATAACATTCATTGCACTTAACCTTTATATAAACTTTATTTATTCTGCTTTTATGATATTGTTAGATCTTACTGACTAAAAAAAATATCATTTTACAATTCACGCTGATGAGTGCCCTCTGGGTCTGATGAGCTGTGTACTCCTTAAGGAAAATCAACTTAACATAATCCTGAAAAGGCTTAGTATCTCCTGCAGAGTTTTGAGTATCATCAATACTCACTGAAACAGAAATAAATCACAACGGTGAATGTTCAGCACCTTTCAGGAAAAGTCCTATAAATATTAATGCTGTGTATTAGGATCCTTGCATTCTGGAATTTATATATGGTGTGCATAAACCATAAGGGGTCTTTAACTATCAGCAGATAGAGTGAATATTTCACGGATGGAAAAACAATCATGAAACAAATTTGAAACTTCTTAAAGGAACAATAACTAACGCAGTGAAAGAAAGAAAAGATATCAATGATTGACTAATATTCAGCAAATATTCTCTCTTCTATTTGCATAGAGTAATGAAAAAAAGGCTGGTAAGGCAAAACTTTAATGTTCTGGAAAAATTTCTAGTGACATTACTGAAAATGGCTTTACTGATAGTTATGAGATTTGTCTCTCAGAAGTATGGAGATGGTACTTTGAAAAAGGTGAGTCTGTGTACTCAACCTCAATCTTCGATCTGTTGAACTCACTTCAAGAAAGATATGACCCAACTGAAAGTAGGGCAAAAGAGATTAATGGGCATTATCAACATCTTTTACCTGTGATTGAATGATTTGCTTAATCTACAGAGCATGAGGAGGACATGGCAGTATGAAAACAGTTTTCAGTTTGCAATAAGTTGCAAATATGTAGGGACTTGTCTGTTCTCTATTGCGTGAGGGGCAGGGTAAAATAAAACAAGACAACGCAAGACAAGAAATAATATAAAATAATAATGTGCTTAAATTGCAGAAAGGAAGGCACTGGATAAATTTTAGAAGAAAAGGAATACAATCATTAGGCTAGCATAATGGTGAAACAGAATGCCTGTGAAAACTGTGGAGCCTGCTATCACTGGAAGAGAAATCGAGAAAATGAATGTTTTCTAAGATGGAAACTGAAGTAGATGACTTTCTGGCATCACTTCTAGGTATTTTTTTTAGGTCTAGGATTCCCCCACCCCATGAACTAGATGGTTTCTACTGGAAACAGAAAAAAGTACCAAAAATAATACATAAGTCAGTGATTTTACTACCTGATTCAGCATAGTAGGCAGTGTAGCTGTTAGTAATCAAAACAAATCTAAACTCTTGAGAGGGAAAAAAAAAACATTTCACCTTGAAACACTTCTAGTGATTTATCTTTCAATATTTTTTTCTTGCAAACAATAGGTGTGAGTTAGCCTGCTGTTAGCTTCTTTTCAGTTACGGGATCAACCTAATAAGTATTCTTTTCATTCCACTTCACTGTAATAATTCAATGTAACAATGAAATATTCAGTCAGAAATAGTGAAAGGGCCCAGCTTTGGAAAACATAAGAAGCAGTTATTGCACTTAAAAAAAATCGTCTTAAAAAAATATCTTTGTTGCTGAAAAACTGTTGATATACATACTAAAGAAGTAAATGGGTAGGTCAGAGATTCAACTGTTATTAAGTTGTCTACTAAAGGACAAAAGCAGGCAAGTCCATGAAGGGAATACAAACAAACAGACCTTTTCTTCTCCCCCTAATTCAGGAAAAAATTAATTCTGCTTCATTCAATGAATTCAGGAAAAGAAATTTAAAAGAAAACAATAGCTTTATATTTACCTCTTCATCCTGGAAAAGAAGAAATTTTCACTTTTTGCATGGTGGAATCAAGATTACAAAGCTGTTGTCTCATCTGGATTTTCAGTAATCATTTATTGCCTAAGACATTTGGAAAAGCTCTATTTTACTGTACTGGTTCCAGCTGGCTTGGTCTAGTAACAGAGGCTTCTTGATAACCCACTCCAACTTTATCTGAGAAGTTCAATATTTGGAAGCGTAATCTTCATTATCACACTTCAAAATCAGGGCTTTTTTCAGTGTACTATGAAAGACAGCCAAAATGTTAAAATTTTGCTTAGGGAGATGTGAAGCCAGTTGATGGCATCTAAGTTGAGACAGGTAATGCAAAGACTAGTTCATAAAAATCGGTGGCAATGGCTTGGTGTAAAAAGGCGGTAATAGTCAGCAAGCAGCCAGACAAACTTGCCAAAGTCTTCAAGCAGTAGAGTGGCAACTAGAAAAAAATTGGCAGATAAGTCCTCTGAGCTTCATTCATTCTCTGGAATGCATTATCTCTGTAAACAAAAGACAGGTGTTACCATACACTTAGGTAAAGTACCTCTGTCTATAATGGTAGTAGTAGTAGCAGTAATAATAATATATCAAACCAGAAAATAACAGAATATATCATAATAATAATAATAATAATAATAATAATAAAACACTACCTCAAGAAAAAGGATATAAAAATGATAGCTATTTTGGGGTGGAAAATGTCATTAGATTTCTTGGACTAGAAGTCCTTTTATTGAGAGTTTAACAATTTAACTTTTTGGACACAATACCAAAAATCCAATACTGAATGATTTAGTATTTAATTACCCTTTGTCATTGCACAGTAGAGAGGGCAGCAGAAAGGTGAGGTTATTAAAGCAATAAGTACCTGTAAGAATAAGAATCAGGAAAATAAAAAACTGGAGCAACCTGAAACATGAATAATAAACTGAAGTAGATGATGAAATCATTCTGAGTTTGAAAATAAGAACTTTCCTGAAATCTTTCTGAGCTCATGAAAAAAAGATTTCAAGTGGTTCTATCTCCTTTCTTATGTTTTATATAAAAATATAACTTAATTAAGAATAATACAGTAACATCATTTAAGCAAAACCAGTTTGTAAGTGGAACATTATACCATGAAGCCTTGCAGAATATTGAATTCTGCTCTACTGAGCCCACCAATTTGTTTACACCATTTTTAATTTTTTAACTTCTACAGATCTCAGATAAGGTTGAACAAAATTTATAGGTTCATATGTTAAATCAAATTCTAAGAGTTTGAAACATCTAAAATATTTCAAACCAAGGACTTGTACAAATCCTGATCTTTACCTAGGAAGAAAAGAAAAAAGAAAAAAATCAGATGTGTTCTATGTATGTCTGAGTACTCTCCATTCTCACTGATTTTATCACTGTTGGTATTCATCGTCACAAAGGAATGTACAACTTACTGTGCTGTGGAAGAAAGCCAAGAATCTCTTGATTTTTATCAACTGGTACTTATGGATTTTTTTCTTTTTTTTGTCCACCTTGTCCCACCTTCGTAAGCAGCAGGAGAAATTTCCAAGTTCACATTTCTGCTCACCATTGGCAATATTTAACTCATACATAAGTCATTGGGAAGCTGTTCTATATTACTCGAGTACCCAAAAGATTCTATTGATGTCAGTGCCTGGTGAGAATTAGATCCTATGTAAAAAAGAAGGTTTCTCAAAGAAAAAAATATTAAAACCAAGGTGCAAAATGTTCGGATGAGAGAATGGATGGGTTTTTAGGTGTATAAATGTAAATTTTGAAGCACTGTCTAGAGTTTGTATTCTTTTACTCTTAAATGTTTCTGGATGGTCCCATGTGTGCTAAGACTTCAGACTTCATTACTATTTATCAGTTCATCCAGAAAAAAATGTTTTTAAAAGAATTTGTATCATCTGTCGCAAATGAAACAAAGTATGATCCTTACAATCTAAATAATAATAATTAAAAAGAGATGTTGCAGTAAAAGAAGTCTAAACTTAAGAGGTAATTTCAGACTGTATCTTAGCCTAAAGTTAAGCATCTGATTCTCTGATGGAGATAGTGTTCCTGACCCAGGAGCAAAAGTAACAAAGCTTTGGTGTTTCCTGTTGTTTAGATTAAGTACACTATTATTCAGCACGCTTTTTGTTAATTTCATTTTTACACCTTCTGGTCTTCAATTTATCACATTAAAGACTGTTATTTTAATTTAGTCAAAATTGAAAGTGATATATTGCTTGTAATCATGTCCAATGTAATTTTTTTGAATCAGAGTTCAAAAATCAAGCTATTTTTTTCTTAATGATAATGAAGATGCTGCAAGAAAGTTTCAGTCCCCCCAAGTACTTCTAAAGCTTCACTGATTTCTGTAAATATGTACTATTGTTGTAAAATTGCTTCTGCAAGTAGGATTCTGCCAGCTATCTGGCATACACAGATTGGGATTAGTCTCAACTGTCCCACTTTGTGCTACCGTGACTCTGAGAAGCAAGCAGAGTAAAAATTTATCTTTAACACTACAGTAATTAAAAATGTGAATCTGAGAATACATACAGTTTTTTCTCTAATGCACATAAAGAATAGACCAATTAATGGTTCATTTTTATATAGTTGGTCTTCAGAAAGGAAATGTAGCTGATTGATAGTATAAATTTCCTATATACAGTTCCAGAAAACTTTTTATTTCAGCTTTTTTCATTTTTTTGTAAAATACACACGTTTCCTAATATTTTGTTTAAAAAAGATTTTCTTCTTCCTAAACAGGTAAATCTGAATATTTAAAATTAGTTTTCCCCATAAATTCTGTAAGAAGACATAAGAAGTAGTAGTCATAAGTAGTAGCTAGACTTTCATAAAATAGCTTTGTAGTATTTCTAGGGAACTTGCAAATTAAAAGCTGGAGTATTTAGAAAAAAACCTTCATATATAAGATAGCTGAAAATTCTGAGTTCAAACATCAATACATATGAGAAGAAACATAGTTTATTTAGGAGATAAATAAAGAATACTTTTACCCAAATTCAGCTGAAGTTTTTTTTTTTTTTCTTATTTATAAAAAGGTGGGTGAGGCCCTTGTTATTTAAGCACCAATGCTTCCTGAAGCATCGGATTATTTCTCTGAGGATGGATCTGCACAACAGATATCATGATTGCCAAGTCCATATTTGTCTTTTTAAAAGTATACTAAAGCATGGAAAAATAACTATATTATCTATGGAATTCTATATTATTATAAGTATGTTTGTTACAATTAGAATAATATAGTCCTTTCTGTCAATCCCTACTGAGAAGTAGATGTTAAGGGCTTAAAAATGTTGGGGAATTTTTGGTTGGTTTTTTTTCTGATTTGTTTTTCTTTAATAATCAGGAAACGAAACAATCATTTACAAGCAAGTAATGAAATAGCTTGCAATAAAGCTATTGGATTTAAAGATTATTTTACTTAAAGTGATCAGACTTAGACTACTCACAGTCTAGAGTTAGTTCCTTAGTAAGAGAGAATACTTTGGCCTCACTGAAGTCAATAGTATCTTTGCTATTCCTTTCAGGTACACCAAGAATCCTCTTACAATTATTTAGAGCTTTTCCAAGTCCTATTTCATGAATATAATCTCACCAACCAGACCAAATTTTGTTTCAATTTTTTTCACTTTTTTTTTTTGTTTGTTTGCAGAAAGAGCTCCCTTTTTTATTCTTCCAAGTCAGAACCATATTTCATTGGATATGACAGATCTTAGGCCCAATATATTGCACATGCTAAAATACAATAGAGGAATGAAATCACTTCACCCTTGGAAATCAGCTTAACACTCTTGAAGGTGATAGAGGCAGTACTAAACCCATTGTAAGTATAAACATAATGAATTCCTGGCACAAATATGTCTAACTTGCAAAATCATATTGGCTGGAGTGTTCTCTCCTTGAATGTGTACTTTTCAAAAAAACCCATATGTCTACTTCCAAAACAAATTTTACTCTATTTTTGTTCTTTTTTTTTTTTTTTGGTGGCTTTTCTAGGTAATAAACTCAGAGATATTTTTTATAGCGATGAGGAAAAAAAGCTTCTTAAAAAAGATCTCTGAAGACAGAAACCCTACAAAAATTGGAAAGTTACTTCAGTTCATCAGATCAGAAATCCATCTAGTTCAAAATTATGCCTCAAATAAAAGAGAATATTAATTAGTTTGAGAAAAAGGTGAAAGAAACTAATGTATGTGGAAATTATCAGCTTATGATGAAATTTTATTTTTGTAAAGGTTGAAATATTGCTTGAAATATGCTGTTACATATTGAATTTCCATCCTTTTTCTTCCAGTAATATAGAAATGCTATATTATGTATTGTGTAAGTTTATGCATTATGTAAGTTTATTGAATTTTTAAAGTATTGTCTTTAGAATTTGACAGATATCTTATACTATGATAATGAATTCTGTAGGTTAACTCTGCTTTTTGTCTTTCTTCAGTTCAATGTTCTTGCTTTTATTTTCATTGAGTAATGTAAGAGTACAAAAAAAATCTAGTGTATCCTTATTTGTAATAACATTTGACAAATGCTATATTAAATTTATCTAAAACACAAGCTAACTTTTTGTTAATGACTATAATTAACTTTAGCTCAGAAATATGTCTGAGTAGGTAAAACTATTTCTTTATATTACAGAATTCCTTGCTTTGGGAATTCATATAAGACCTACATGTCTCTGTCGTACCTTGTTAGTCTTGTTTAGCATAGTTTATTTAATCTTCTTCAGCTTTAACAGCTCAAAATCACATTGTCTAATGGAAACAGAGAAAAGGAAAAGATTACCCTAATGTGGGGGGGGGGGAACCAACCAAAAATGTTTGATATTTCATTCATACATTCTGTGATTAATCAGAAATCCCAGACCCAGAATCTTATCTCTTATCTGTAACAGTATTTCAGGTATATTCCACAAATATTGTTTCATGTTTCCTGTTTCTGATAACTGTGTAATGATTAGTTCTTGTAGTTAGTTCTTTGAAGTAGAGACTTTCATAATTTCTAAATTACATTATTATTTCAGATAGAAAATGTTCCTTTTTTTTTTTTAAACTTAAGCTTTAAATCCAGCCTTTGAATCATATCTGATTTTCTCAAATAACCCATGTACATTGAGGTTATAATTATCTTCTCTTGCCTTAAAGATTTAAGGGGAGAGGAGGTAGTTTGTTTAACTATCTGCCTCCCATGAATTTGTATTAATGTATAGCATTCACTTCAAGATTAATAATTTGAATTTCCTTTTTCTTCTGACTATAGATCTCAAGTATATGGAGATTTCATTTCTTTAGGTACTGAATGCTGATTATTAGTACTTATTATAAAAAGTAATCTGTTTTATAACAAAGAGACTGAAAATGTCTTTTTCATTTTCTTGTCTATTTTTTAAAATCTAAGTAAAGAGTCATAGTATGATTTTTAATACTATTATTTCCAAGAGACTGCTAGGTAAAATTCTACAATGTTTATTACTATTTAGTGCTTAAACTCCACTTACTGTAACTCTAGCCACCAATCTCTCTGGATTACTCAAGGCTAAATGATTTAGGACTGTTTCACTTCCCTTGGGCTATTTTAGCAAATAGCTAAAGGTGTTAAGAAAATAGCTTGAGGGGTTGAAAAATGTCTGCTCTGAACTCTGTCATATTCTGACATTAAATCAGTTTGGATTTGAGTTACTGTCATCATTTATTTAAAGATAATAGGTATTTCTAAAATCTAAACACACAAGATCCAGACCACCAATTTTAAATGCCAAACACAGGACTTGCATTGTTTTTTAAACTGGGGTTCAAGAAAGCAGCCTAGATAGATAGTCTACATTAGGTTCCCCATAGCAGTGTCCATACAAAGTCTAAACTGAAGCATAGTACTGTTTTATTATAAGATGTGGGAATACTGGCCACTGTTCAGTGGCCTTTGGAAGGTAGGCATAGTCACACGGGGTCCAAGCGGGAAGAAACTGAAACACTTCAAGAGCAATTCATAAAATGTGTAAGTTAGAGAGTACAGTATTTCCTTGGATTTTAGATGTTTGATTCAAGGCTACACATAAGATCTTATATTCATACTGCTGAATTATAGACATTTAGCTGAACCTACCCACTCTCATCATGCGCTTTCTTGTAGATGATAGAAACAGACAGGCATCCAGAGAGCATTTCAGATCCCACATTGTCACAGGTTAAAGCCTGCCTGAAACACTGATCAAATAAGTGAAACCTTGTAGACATCTACCTATCTTGAATTCATTAGATTATCCTGGTATGCACTGGAAAAACAAACCAAACACAAATACTTACGATGAGGAGGCCTACCTCAAAGCACTGCCAGTGAGGTCTGGACTATGTCTGCACTGCATTAATGGTTTAGCTATGTGTAGGGGAAAAAAAAAAACCAAACAAAACAACAAACCAACAAATGAGCACAGATTACCTGTTAACAACTTTACTTCCTTGTGACACAACTGTGGCGTGAGACCAGTGGGTAAAAGGAACCCCAGTAGTACCTTCTAAGAGCCTTTCAGATATGGAGAAAATCAACTAAGTTGGCCTGGAGTGGCGTGATCAATGAGATCATCTGCATCTAGCCATCTAAGTTAGAAAAGCAGTAAGTAGTGAAGACAATAGTGCATGATTATTGGGAACATCCAATATGGGCATCCAACACCATGTAGGTGTTTGAGCCCATGGTGTAACTTCTGCACCACCTGACATGCCACCTGACATGCTGAATGATGGCTAGAGAATGTCCTCTCCCCTGGATCCATGTTGCTGGTCACAGTTGAACTGAAGGGACTGAGGCTTTGACTGGTGTGAGCGTGAAGGGTATGAGTGTTGTAGACTAGCAGTCTTGAAATAGAAATTGCTATCTGCTATACCCATCTCACTTAACAAATTTTAGATTATATGCCTCTGAGAGGTATGAGTCTTTCTTGTCACTACTCTACCCTAAGTTCCCCTGTGATATCTGATTCCATGTGCTCGGAGGTGGTAAGATGGATAGTCCTCACCCTTTCAAATATATATATGTATATATTTTACTAATGAATGTCTTTAATGTAATTCTTAATGTATTAGAGCTCTCTGGACCACTGAGATCTTTCCAAAATACCATAAATTCCAGGTCATGGAGTTGTCCAAGAAGGATAATTTTTCCTTTTCCTATGGAAGTTGGACCACTGAATTCCAGAAATACTAGTCAGTGGACTAGGAGGCAAGAAGAAACTTGAATTTCACAGTGGATGTGACACAAAGTTAGGGGAAGCATTGTCACAGTTTTGGGACAGGAATTCCTATCCTCTCTTTGTGACTTGGTTGTTTCTTTAAAACCAGTGTTTGTAAATATCCAGTACAAATAGGACAGATTACACAGCATGAGCAATGACATATCTTTCTTTTTCCAGCAGAAAGGTCTTGCTTAGAATTAAGAATCCTTTATTTTCACTTGCTTAGGTACACTGAGTGTATGTTTCTTCATTTTTAACAGAAATTTGCAACAACTTCTGTGGTTAAAATGAGGAAGTAAAAAAAATAAATGAAAGAACCTGATAGTTTCAATGGAGTCTAAAATGTAAAAACTTTTCTTCAGCACAGAACATAATTTTTTACTGTTTTTTTTCTTTTTCTTTTTTTATGAAGTGGCATTTTCTGTATCAGAAAGTATTAACACAGAAAAGCAGAGTGTTCAAACATGGAATAACTGTTATGAAAAAAGCAGTTTTGTAATAGATAATGATATTGAATCAGTCTATAATGATTGGAGAGAATAAACCAGTTTAATAAAATCTTGTGGTTGGATGGCCAGCATACTTTTTTGTCTGGCCTCTCTCTAGATTGTAAGTACCTCTCTTGAATTACTGTCATCTTAAGTGCCTTTTGGTTAAATGTCTGTCTTTTTCCCATACAGTTTATCTGAACTTCATAAAGGCTCATTCTCAGACTTCCCATCTTCCATTGCTCTCCAGTTTATAGAATCATAGAATGTTTTGGGTTGGAAGGAACCCAAGGTCATCTAGTCCAACCCCCCTGCAGTCAGCAGGGACACCACTAACTAGATCAGGTTGCTCAGAGCCCCATCCAACCTGGCCTTGAATTTTTCCAGGGATGGGGCCTCCACCACCTCTCTGGGCAACCCGTTCCAGTGTTTCACCACCCTCATTGTAAAGAATTTCTTCCTTATATCTAGTCTAAACCTACCCTGCTTCAGTTTAAAACCATCACCCCTTGACCTGTCACAGCTGGCCCTGCTAAAAAGATTGTCCCCATCTTTCCTATAGGCCCCCTTTAATTACTGAAAGGCTGCAGTGAGGTCTCCCTGGAGCCTTCTTTTCTCCAGGCTGAACAAGCCCAAATCTCTCAGCCTGTCCTCATAGGAGAGGTGCTCCAGCCCTCAGATCATTTTTGTAGATCTCCTCTGGACCCGCTCCAACAGTTCCATGTCTTTCTTATGCTGAGGGCTCCAGAGCTGGACGCATTTATTAAACAAATACTTTTCAAATTTCCTGGTCTTAGATTCATGATTTCTGGGGTTTATGCTTCCTTTCTTAGGCCATTTCTTGCTTATCCAGTGTCATGGACTTCTCAGAAGGTTGTTTCAGGCTTCTCAAGAGGTTGTTTCAAGAGTTGTCTGACTCAATTCAACCATATAAGTGAATGGCAATAAAGGGTATTCAAAGTGGGTGTCCCTCTATGCTCAGCAGTGCCAGATTAGTTAAAATTTCAGTTTTAAAGATATTCTGGTTTTCAATGTTTCTTCAAATACCTCACATTCAGCATGGGTGTGTCTTTATGAAAGATCCTCCTCTCTTTCTCTCTGTCCTCATCTCTGCCCCTCCCCTTCCCCGTATTTATTATGTTATTGTACCTGGCAGGATCAGAAAAAAATCTCAACTGTCTCCAACCAGTTCTATTATTTCTTCATGTCCTTAGATCTGTTTCTTGCATTTTTGAAAATCGACATGTTCAAAGGGCTATAATCACCTTAATACATGAAAAGAATTTATGCAGGTAAGCAATAATTATTGTCCTCTTCAAGTCACGGATATCTGATGCCCTTTACAAATACTTTATTCTTCTGTTAAAGGCATTAGAATGACAAGAATATTTTTCAACAGTGAAAGCTTGAGAGTTAGTGGTAGCTTTAAATACATGAGAAGAATTCTTTTCTTCCCCTGACCATACCCTTAAACTTCAGAAGACAATTAGAAGTTATTTCAAAATTATTGTGATTCTTTGTCTTTATCATCATCAAATCACTATTTCTCCCTACAGAATTTGGTGATCTCACTTATCAGTGTCCTCATGACAGACTTTCTTATTGTCTGACTGAAATCTACTTAAATACTATTGTTAATTATCTACATGTATACATAATTGTCTCTCTTGGTTACTGAACATAGTCCTAAGTGTGCTGAGCCTCTCAAAATGTGAAATAAAACTTCTCAGATGGAATTTACATTATGGACACAAACTTCTTGATATTGTATGGTATATGTATATATTACATAGTGAGGAAGAAAGCTGTATGCACAATTCAAATTAAAAACTTTAAATCATTTTCTCTGCTTCTCCTGATAACTAGCTTTGCAATTTAGTGTCTGTCTTGGTTACGTTCCCAGCAGGTTATTAGCAATTAATTAGTAATACATCTCAAATGCTCTCTGCACTAGTGTACTAATTGCATGACACCAGAATGGGACTTCACTTGGAAAATAAACTGTAGTCATAACCATTTATATCAGATGAGACATATACACAGTTTACGAATATTTTTCATGTTATATTCCAGCCTTTACTCAGAGTTACAGCCAGGAGGCATAAAGATTATTTATGAGCTCTGGGTGAAACTATTCAACTGTTACACAACAGATAAAAGATAGAATAATATTGCTTATGTCATATCCCTCTCTTATCATTCCCCTCAAGGTTTTTATTTTTCCCCTTTCATTCTCACTGTATATCAGGAATCTTGTTCTTTACATTAACAAGGAAACTAGGAAAAGTGACCTCCCAAGCAACCGCTGGAAGATTAAAATTAAGAAACAAAACTGCAGATTCTGAGAAAGGTCAAAATGAAAAAAACCACAAAAAGTAAAACAGCCAATTATTTTTATATATTGTCCTGGTTTCAGCTGGGGTAAAGTCAGTTTTCTTCCTAGTAGCTGGCATAGTGCTGTGGTTTGGATTTAGCATAAGAATGCTGATAACACACTGATGTTTTAGTTGTTGTTAGGTAGTGCTTAGACTTCTAAAAGGACTTTTTCAGCTTCCCATGCTCTGCCAGGTGCACAAGAAGTTGGGAGGGGGCACAGCCAGGACAGCTGACCCAAACTGGCCAAAGGGGTATTCCATACCATATGATGCCATGCTTGGGTGGAGTTGGCCAGGGAGAGAGGGCTAGGTATCAGTCATCAGGTGGTGAGCATCACTTGTTTTGTATAATCTGTATATTTTATTATTATTGTTATTGTTGTTATTATTATTACTTTTTTCCCTTCTACTGTTTCATTAAACTATCTTTATCTCAACCCATGGGTTCTACCTTTTTTCTTTTTTCTTTCTGATTCTCTCCCCCATCCCACTGAGGGAACGGGGGGAGTGTGCAAGCGGCTGTGTGGTGTTCAGCCGCCTGCAGGGTTAAACCACAACAGTCCTTTCTGGCACCCATTGTGGGGCTTGAAGGTTTTCAGATAACAACAGATTAACCAGAGATTATTAAGGAATTTATATCTGTTAACAGTTGTGGGTCATGATATTAATTCATCTGTTCTCCATCTTTGTTTATCCAATCTGCCCCATGCTCCTTTCTTGGCTGTACATGCTAAAAGTTGGTGTTGTTTTTTGCAGTTTGCTGTGCTCTGCAGTGACTGAGCATGTTTTTCTTGGGAGACTTGTTATGAAAACACTGACCTTGAGCTTTATCTGGTATTTGGGTTTCATATTGAAGTCTTTATTGTACTTTGGGTACCATCTCATAGAAAAAATTAGCAATCATACATCTTCTTCTGAGAAGTTTGTTGTGGAGAAAATACAGAATGGCACCTTTGCTACCTTCTTCTGTGATGTTCCCTCCTTCATTATAATAAATTTTCAGTATCTTGAACATCCTTGGATAGTTAAGATATATCATTGGTATTTATTTGGAATATCATTTCATTTTTGTCTAAGGCTAGTAAGCAATTTAAGAATATCATCCAGAGATCTGCCCCAAGTCTGGATAGTTATGAGTGGCAGGGTGTGTGGGATAGTATGTGCAAATGCTTAGGACAGTAGGCACTTCCAGTGTTTTGCAACTTCACTCTAGAACAAGTGCAGAATCATGAAAAATTAGTAGAATATTTGTAAAAAATATGCTGTCACCCTGGCAATTCTAGGGAGAAACAAATCACTGCAATGTGCTGGGACTTGGCCCATGCCTACTGAGCCCTGTTCAACACTATTTAATACATTCAAGGGGAACAGAAATTCTCTGGATTCAATTACAAGGCCACAGCTACTGCAGCTGAACCATGGAACCAACCTGTGCCAATATCAGTTGCCCCTATACACAAGAAGAAATCTTGGTAGAGAAAGTCATCCCATTTAAAAAGGGAGGATGAAAATCCAGAACCATCACAAGGAGAGGAGGAGGAGGAGGAGGAGGAAGAACTCATAAACAAGATGGAAACCACCTGATCCCTATCCTTGAGTGAGCTACAAGATATGTGAAAATATTTGAGCTGTCATCACCTGGGTGCTCCAATGCTGGGATAATGGGGCTAATAGTCTGGAACTAGAGCATAAGGAAGCCAAAGATCTGGGATCCCTTTCTAGGAAAGGGGACATTGATAAAGAAATTGGAAAAGGGGCACAAGTCCTCAACCTCTGGAGGTGACTACTGTCAGGTATGCAGGAAAGACATCCCTTCAAGGAAGTTATTATATATTGCCTAGGAAACTGGACCATTGTGGAGAGAGGTATCCAGTACTTGAGAGAATTAGCTGTCCTGGAGGTGATTTATAGTGACCTGAACAATAAGCAGCTACCCAAAGATCCAGATGGAGTCCACTGCACACGACCCATGTGGTGGAAGTTTTTACGGAGTGCACCAGCATTGTACACTAACTTGTTGGCAATACTCACCTGGAAAGATGAAGCTAGCACCAAGTGGCTAGCCTGCATCGTGAATACGAAGGGAGTATCTCTTCCTCCCTCATCTCAGCTGTGGAGAAACTGTCTGAGAAGGCTGAACAACTCCAAAAGGATAGACCCTACTCCCCATCTGTACTTACCACCTCAGCTATTAGGACTAAGCATCCCTCTGCTCAAGAAAGAAGATATAGAGTGTACACACCACGGAGCACCCTGTGGTTTTACCTGAGTGACCATGGAAAGAACATGAGGAAGTGGGATGGAAAACCTACCTTGAACCTAGAGGCACAAGTATGTGAGTTGCAAAGAAGAAAAATTACAAAAGGGAGTTCTTCAAAGAAACTTGCTGCTCCAGTTTCCAGTAATGGAGTAGACTGCAGTCGCTGCAGACAGAGTAGAAGGGCTGATCTTATTTCTGATCTTAACGCAAGAACTCCCAATTCACGTCTACAAGAAGTGAGTAGTGAACACTATGACCAGGATTAGAGGTGCCCTGCCTCCAGCCAGGTGGAGCAAAGGGACAACCAGGTTTACTGGACTGTGTGGATTTGATGGCCTGGAACATCAGACCCACAGAAGTATAAAGCTCTAGTGGACACGAGTGCACAGTGTACCCTCATGCCATCAAGCTATATAGTGGCAGAACCCATCTGTATCTCGAGTGACAAGGGGATCTCAACAGCTGACTGTACTGGAAGCCAAAGTGAGCATAACCATGAATGAGTGGTAGAAGCACACCATTGTGACTGGCCCAGAGGCTTCATGCATCCTTGGCATAGACTACCACAGGAGAGGATATTTCAAGGACACAAAAGAGTATCAGTGGGCTTTTGGTATAGCTGCTTTGGAGGCAGAGGAAATTAAGCAGTTGTCTACCTTGCCTGGTTTCTTGGAGCACCCTTCTGTTGTGGGGTTGCTGAGGGTCAAAGAACAGCAGGTGCTGACTGCCATCACAACAGTGCACTTGTGGCAATATCTCACCAGCCGAGACTCTCTGATTCCCATCCATAAGCTGATTCATCGACTGGAGTGATCAGCAATACTCACTCACCCTTTAAACAGTCCCATATGGCCAGTGAGAAAGTCTAATGGAGAGTGGAGACTAACAGTAGACTATCAGGGCCTGAATGAAGTCATGCCACCATGGAGTGTTGCCATGCTGGACATGCTAGAATTTCAGTAGGAACTGGAGTCAAAGGCAGCCAAGTGGTGTGCCACAACTGATATTGCTAATGTGTTTTTCTCAATCCCTTTGGCGGTGGAGTGCAGGCTACAGTTTGCTTTCGCTTGGAGGGATGTTCAGTACACCTGGAATCAACTGCCCCAAGAATGGAAACACAGCCCCACCATTTGCCATAGACTGATCCAGACTGCACTGGAGCAGGGTGAAGCTCCAGAATATACACAAAATATTGATGACATAATCATGTGGGGCAATACAGCAGAAGAAGCTTTTGAGAAAGAGAAGAAAGTAATCCAAATCCTACTGAAAGCCAGTTTTTCCACAAAACAAAGTAAGGTCAAGAGAACTGCACAGGACATCAGGTTTTTAGGATTAAAATGACAAGATGAACATCGTCAAATTCCACTGGACGTGATCTACCAAATAGTACCATTTCTCAAAAATCATGATTTTTTAATGTTTAACCAAACCAGCTCATTTTAGCCTAATGTAGAATAAAATATTCTGTTTAATTTAAAAGTTCTAAATTCTTCTCTAAGGATGACACTATCCCTTTAAAACATTTTTCTTCAATTTGTTCTTTATGTTTTGACAGTATTGTTTCATCAGTTAATTCTTGTGCAAAATAAATACTGTATTGATATACCCAAGTTAGATTCCTCTTCAGAATTTTTCGCATCATTACAGGTGGTGGTGAGGTTTCAGAGACTGCTCTAAATGAGGAAAAAGTGTGTTAATGAACAATTGAAAAGCAAGTTCAGTTGTGACAAACTGCTCAGATTTCTAAATAGTTGACATGAAAACTCTTGATAAATTACGTTGTTAAGTACTCTGCATATAGGAATTAGGTAGGGACTCACACTCTTTTTTACATAAATGTAAATAAATTGTTCAAAATTTTCATGGGATCATAATCAATTGCCATGATCACTCTACAAAATTATTAAATAACATTGTCAGATTATTATATTATTTTTGAAGTATGAAGGGGCTTATGTAATAGATCCTAACTTCTGTGTCCAGGTAAAAATCAATGATTTGGGGAAAAAAAAAATATAATATATCCAAACCCTAGACCTATAGAACGTAATAGATCCTAACTTCTGTGTCCAGGTAAAAATCAATGATTTGGGGAAAAAAATAATATAATATATCCAAACCCCAGACCTATAGAACATGACCATC
>NW_009260525.1:37727-48135 GCF_000687185.1 Egretta garzetta | reverse complement strand
AATGGAAGCAGAGCAACTGGCAGCGCAGAGGCAAACCCATCTGGGCTGCCGCACTGTGGCAAGATATTGCTGCACGGGTGGAGAACCTGGTTGTAAAGGTACGTCACATAGAGGCTCATGTATGCAAGAGCTGGGTCACTGAAGAACATCAGAACAACCAGCAGGTGGATCAGGCTGTTAAGATTGAAGAGGCTCAGGTGGATCTGGACTGGCAATACAAGGGTGAATTATTTCTAGCTTGGTGGGCCCATGACACCTCAGGCCATCAAGGAAGAGGTGCAACATATAGATGGGCTCATGACTGATGGGTGGACTTGACCATGGACACTATTGGACAGGTCATCCATGAATGCGAAACATGTGTTGTGATCAAACAAGCCAAGCAGTTAAAGCCTCTCTGGTATGGAGGACGATGGCTGAAATATAAATGTGGGGAGGCCTGGCAGATTGATTATATCACACTCCCACAAACCCCCCAAAGCAAGTGCCATGTGCTTACCATGGTGGAAGCCATGTTGGAACACTGTGGAACCAAATGTCTGGTAACATATTCCATGCTCCATGCCACTGCCTGGAACACTATCCTAGGCCTTGAAAAACAAGTCCTATGGTGATATGGCACCCCAGAAAGAATTGAGTCACACAACGGAACACATTTCCAAAACAACCTCGTAGACAAATGGGCCAAAGAGCATGGCATTGAGTGGGTCTATCACATCCCCTATCATTCACCAGCCTCCGGGAAAATCAGATGATACAATGAACTGTTAAAGACTACACTGGGACCAATGGGTGGTGGGACATTCAAACATTGGGATACACATTCTGCAAAAGCCACCTGATGAGTCAACACTAGAGGATCTGCCAGCTGAGCTGGCCCTGCCCAATCAAACCTCTTATGTACTGTAGGAGGGGATAAAGTCCCTGCAGTGCGTGTAAAAAATATGCTGGGGAAGACTGGCTTACTCCTGCCTCAGGTAAAGGCAAAGCTATCTGTGGGATTGCTTTGCTCAAGGACCTGGGTGCACTTGGTGGGTGATGTGGAATCATGGGGAATTCCAATGTGTACCTCAAGGGCATTTGATTTTGGGTGAGGACAGCCAATGAACTGAATGGTATGATGCCAAATGCTGTATAATACTGTATGCCATAGCTTTTGTGATTGCTGTATGTCATATCAGCAGTATTACAGTAAGAATCACCCAGATTAATAAAGAATGAGCTTTGATGAAACTGAGCAAGTGCAGCAGTGATGGAGCCAGAACTGGCTTCAGCATGAGACAACCGAACACCACACACAGTCTCTGCTGCCCTGAAAGATAGTTATGACAGATGGAGCCCAAAATCATGGGCTAAATTAACTCATTTTAGAGGGATGGCCCTTAGACTGAGGGAACATTATCTGTGTGTATATATCAAAAGATGGGGAAGGTGGTGGCAATTAATTGGAATGTATTGGAAAGGGTAGGACCTGAGCATGACATAGATAGTATAGAATAAGGGGTGGATACTGCCCTGGTGAAAATATAAGTAAATGCTATACATAAGTATTCAACAATAAAGGTACACTGCAACACCCCCTAAAAATAAGCTTTGATTGTATTACAGGATGGCAATAGAATGAGACAATAGATTTTTTTTTCCCATGAGGCTGCCAATCATCACTATTTCTTCTATATTTTCTAAGTTGTATAAAAACACTTAATCTTCAAATGGACTAATTTATGCCTCTTTAGGAACAAGAATGGTGTCTGTTTCTAGCTGGTAAACTAAATCTTTATCACTTGGGATAGAAAATAGAGGGATCATAACAGAGTGGAAATAGGTAAATATTGCTCACAGATCAGAAATACTTCTGAGTTTGTTTTTGCTCAGCTGCAATGCAGACCACAGAATTTTGGAAAAAAGAAACTGTCTTACTTTTGTCAACCTTTAAATGCAGGAAACTTTGAATATTCTCTGATTAAAAAAACAAACCAAAACAAAACAAACCCCATTGTATAATATAAAAAGTAAAAAATTATCTTTTTAAAGAAAGAATTATGATCTACATGGAAATAAGAAAAAATATTGGTTTGGCCTGAGAACAGAATACAAACTACAGGAAAGTTAACTTTGGTACATATTTGATGTCTGAAATGAAGTTGCTTGAATTTTTGTGGTGGATTAATCTTGGCCGGCTTCCACATACCCACCAAGGTACTCTATCACTCCAACTTCCTAGCAAGACAGGGGAAGAAAATAAGACAAAAACCTTGTGGGTCAAGTTAAAGAGAAGAAGATCACTCACCAGTTAGCATCATGGCCAAAACAGGCCTGACTTGGGGAAGATTAATTTAATTTACTGCCAGTTAAGAGAGTAGGATAGTGAGTGTCATGTTTTAACCCCAGCCAGCAACCAAGCACCGCACAGCTACTCACTCACTCCCCCCAGGTGGGTTGAGGGAGAAAATAGGAAGAAAAAAGTGAGGAAACTCGTGGGTTGAGATAAAGACAGTTTAATTGGGAAAGCAAAAGCCGTGCACACAAGCAAAGCAAAGCAAGGAATTCATTCACTACTTCCCATCAGCAGATAGGTGTTCAGCCATCTCCAGGAAAGCAGAGCTCCAGTATGTGTAACAGTCATTTGGGAAGTCAAACACCATCACTTCGAACGTCCTCCCCTTCCTTCTTCTTCCCCCCAGCTTTTTATGCTGAGCATGATGTCATAGGGGATGGAATATCCCTTTGGCCAGTTGGGGTCAGCTGTCCTGGCTGTGCCCCCTCCCAGATTCTTGTGCACCTGGCAGAGCAAGGGAAGCTGAAAACTCCTTAACTAGTATAGGCACTATTTAGCAACAACGAAACCATCAGTGTGTTATCAACATTCATCTCATCCTAAATCCAAACCACAGCACTATGCCGGCTACTAGGAAGAAAATTAACTTTATCCCAGCCAAAACAAACCAGGCGAGAAATAAAAAGAAAACTAAAAACCCCCTTCCCTCCAACCTCTCATTCTTCCCAGGCTCAGCTTCACTCATGACTCTTCTGCCTCCTCCCTGCAAGTGGTAGAGGGGGATGGGGAACGGAGGGGTTTCAGTCAGTTTATAACACTTTATCTCTGCCACTCGTTCTTCCTCATGGTGTTTTCCTGCTCCTGCCCGTGGGTTGCAGTTCTTCGAGAACTGCTCCTGCATTGTTCTTTTCTATGAGGTGCAGTCCTTCGGGAATGAAATTCTCCAACGTGGATCCTCCACGGGGTCACAAGGCTTTCCAGAAAACCTGCTCCAGTGTGGGCTCCTCTCTCTCCATGGGTCCACAGGTCCTTCCAGGAGCCTACTCCATGGAATCTCCATGGGGTCACAGCCTCCTTTGGGCACATCTACCTGCTCTGGCGTGAGGTCCTCCATGGACAGCAGAAGGGCATCCTGCCTCACCATGGTCTTCACCACAGGCTGTAGGGGAATCTCTGCTTGGGTTCCTGAAGGACCTCCTCCCCCTCCTTCTTTTCTCACTTTGGTGTCTGCAGAGTTGTTTCTCGCACATATTCTCACTCCTCTCTCACAGCTTCTGCACAGCATTCATTTTTTTTACCCTTTCTTAAATATGTTATCAGAGAGGCACCACAAACTTTGCAGATTGGCTCAGCTTTCGTCAGCAGTGTGTCTGTCTTAGAGCCATCTGGAATTGACTCTGTCTGACATGGGGGCAGCTCCTGATATTTTCTCACATCGGCCACCTGCAGCCCTCGCCCCCTGCCCGCCCTTGCCATATAAACCCTGAAACAATCTCACTAACTATATTTAGACTAGTTTGGTTTGCGACATGTTTTACAGTGATCCAGATAACAGAACACCTTTACTTCAGTGCAACCCAGCTGGTACTTATTATAAATGGTCATGCCTATGACTCCGTCAATGGGGTCCCTATTATAATAAGCATAGTGCAACCCAGAGCACCAGATTGTTCTTGTTCTTTGAAGCTTCAAATGAGAAACAACAGGATGGTGTAAAGAAGAATAAACAAGTATTAAATGTCAAGCTTGGCAGGTGTGAAGAGTTAAATCAACCAAATGGGAAAAATGAATTAAAAAATATTAGAATCATGGACAAAGGGAAAAAATGGAATGAGAAGCAGATGCTACATGGGACAGCAATGAAGGGACTGCACAAGTGGAGAAAGGAGTTTGAAGCAATTATCCAGCTAACCCATCACAGAGCAAGTCCAGTGTATATTGGACCTATCTTTCTCTGTACTTACTCTTAGCTACTGGAATTTCTGGCTTACTCATCTGTTTTCTTACCAGGCTGGAGACAGAAAAGATGACATTTATGTGTGTAGAGAAAGGACAGGTGGGTAACTCCTATTCAGTATTTTTTATTGATATGTATATTGAAGACTGTGATTGCACTTGGACTCTACTTTAGCTTTTCTTCCTTATTGTGCCACTCTGTGTGTTAGTTTTTTGAGCAGGTATTCCTCCTAGCTGGACTTTATGGTGCCTTTTACCTTGTATTTGTGTAGAAATAAATACAAAATAAAGTTGTGTATTTCTAAAATGGAAACAGAGAACTTTACTTATGTTGTGGGTTTTGAAGGGTTTCAGTTTCCTGTTTAAGTAATAGATTTTGCAGGCATTCCAAGGAGAGCCAAAACTTTTGTCACCATCATGATTTGAAAGGCAATAACAGCAGGTGTGTAAACTTCATATCTATTTAGATAGTGAAGCTGATAAATTAAAGTAATGTTGATTTATGAGCATTATGGAATATCTGCATATTAGAAAAGAATACAGCAGCTAAATCAACTACACATAAATTTGGACAGACAAATAAAAGTATCTGGGTTTATAGTAAAATAGATCAATGCTACTGCTGGTGATGACAGTATCCTGAGTTCACTGCCTTATAAAAAGAATATATTTCTTCTTTTTTCTCCCATTCTCCTCTTTTTTTATTGCTCTTTTTTTTTTTCTTTCTTTCTGAAGAGGACTTTCCATGAAGTCAAAAATCTGTTTCATCAAGTTGGAAATAATTTTCAGGAATACTGAGCCAGAGAAGAATGTCATAATGACATTCAGAACTACTTAACATAGCCCAAGTCTATTTCCAAAATCATCACTTGTGGATACATTCCTAGAAGAACGAGGACATCAAGTCCTGATAAGGTCGGAATGCTATTAAAGGGGAAGTGCTTAGCCAGTATGCAGAACATAGTTGCCAGAGTAGAGAAGCAGTAATTACAAGCAGGATAAGATGATGACAATGAAATAACCAATGAGTGAGTTGGAGGCTTATATGCTTGTTGGATAGACAGTAGTATGTACGAATGGGAAAAGTATACGTTATCGCGTGTATGGGGCTTGGAAGTATATAAAAGCTGTATGCAAAGGTATAATAAACAGCTTCTAGAGATCATACTGGTCGGCGTCAGGAGTCTGGTCTTCCGCAATCACTGATTTTTTTTTATTTTTTTTTTCTGTTGACTTCAATGAGAACAGAACAGCAATTCTGAGAATGTTTTAAGAACCCAGCAAGAATGGTACAACCTGTCACCCCAGACCAGAAAAAGCATTAAAATGGGTCATGAAGACTATTTCAGGAATAAATTAATTAATTGAGCCATAGCATTGCCTCTTTGCTGAAAGAATCAGTAACGTGCTTTGTATATCACTCTTTTGTTAGGTCATCTTGCCACAGGAAATAAAATCAGTTTAAATATTTAATCACCACATTATAAAATATTGACCTAGTTTTACTTTCATACATTTAGCCCATTGATCATTGATCATCTCCTATACAAGTTTTGTCTCATATATGTTGAATTCAATGTTATTTATTTCACTGAAAACAGTATCAAAACCTTAATATCTTTAAAATTTAATAATATTTAAGATATTTTGATAGCAAGAGTGAACTTGAAATATTAAAAAAAAACCCACTTTTAACCAATGTATTAAAGTATACTCTGTTTCTGAAAATGATGTTATACATTCTTGGGTTTAAATACATAGTTATATGCATATATATACATACATATATGTGTGTGTGTGTGTGTGTGTGTACATATATAATCTCAAAGACCATTTAAGTTTTAGAGTCTGTTACCATTTTGTTTGGAAGTTTCTGGGACTTAAAAGTACAAAACTGAAATTAGTGTATACAGATGTATATTACAATATACTTCAAAAACTATGTATGTTGACAAGAGAAAAAGAATGGACAAAAAACTTATTTCAAAAGTGCTTCAAAAATCACAAAGTCATTCTAAGTAAAAGCATGTTCATTTCTAAAAAGGCGGTTGATAATAAAAATAATGGAGAATTCTCTAATAACCAGAAAAGTAACAGCAGTTTTAGAAGTTCTGAATCAGACACTTTCCAAAGCACAGCTGGCTTAGCAGCAAAAATTAGAGTGCATTTGGTGTAAAAAATCATCTGACATATATCTGCACCTACAGTAATAGATCGTTATATTCCATTTTCAAAGACATAATAGAAATTGAGGAGGTTATGGGATTTTATTCCAAGTGATTAAACAACTCCTTTATGGAAAAATCAGGTTTATGTATAGAGAATAACCACTAAAAATTTCTCCTTTCTGATGACAAAGGGAGATTTGTAAAAAAAAAAAAAAAAGAAAAAAAATGCAGATAAACAATATTACTCAGTCAGACCACAGGTGTTTGGTTACATTGTGGCAGTGAAGGCACGTGGCAGTGAAGGCACAGACCCCAAGTCCATGCACAGGCACAAGCAGCATCGGGATCACACTATTTATCCCTTTTCTCATTGGTCCCAAAACAAAGACTCCACACCTGCAGATCCTATACTTGCTCCCACAACAACTCCCCCTTCTTTACTAAGAACAAAAAAGTACAAAATAGCCTGTAATTATAACTGGCAGTAAAGTAATATGGCTTCCCGACTGCTGTACTGATCAACAGAAAAAGGGGGATAAATACAAAAAAAAGATTCGTTTTTACATTTGCTGTTTTACACAAACACCCCATGGTTTAGGAACCACTATATATAGTCAAAATCTAGTAAAACAGATCTCTACACAGTATCTGTAAACAGTTAAAGAATACATTTTGATAATATCATAATTCTGTGATTGCTTTCTTTACAAAATCTGAACTTAAAAATCTGAGTGCAAATCAATTCACATTAAAAAACCTGCAATTTCAATTACTGAATTGGTTAAGACTATTTACTTGTCCTTGCACTTGTTCTTGTGCTTAATCTTGTCTTCCTGTCTGTCCCTCCAGCAGTCTGAGTAGCCTCCCTTACATCATCTTCTTTGCCAAGTTCTTCTTTAGTTTTATGTCTTTTTCCTTTTTGTGGCGATCTGTTTTCATCATTCTCTGACTTAAATTTTTTGAATGCTACGTCATCTGCTGGCAACACACATTTTCTTCTGCGAGAAGTGGAAATTGCCAGATGTATAGGGTTAACCTCTTTTCCTTTTCCAGAGTGATTTTTTTTTTTTCGGAACCAGTGGATGTCAAACACACTCATTTTGAGTTTCCAAAGTGCTACCGTTTTCTGGACTTGTTCCTACAGTTACATCTGCTAGCTTAAGTACTCATAGCATGTTTAAAACTGAAGTTTTGAAAGTGAAGTCATGGCAAGATGATAGTCCTAAGCATTACTGAAGATAATGTTCTTACTGTAAATTCTTTTATTTTTCTGTCTAGAACTTAACAAAGCTGTTAACAGCCTAATGTGTAGGCTGAAACCTCATGTTCTGCATGTTTCACTTCAAGACAATCAATTTTTTATTTTCACATCAAATATTTCTGCCAGAATACCTCTTTGGGGCTGAAAAATATGTATTGTGCTATCCTTAATTAAATATTAGATTGTCTTATGTATTTATTTATTTATTTCCATTGTTTTGGTGTTAGGTATCTTTGAACAAGACTTTTATAAGTAATTGGATATAAAATGACAAATTTATGATAATTTGAAGAATTATGTTTGTTGAGTAAAGACTTACTATACTGCAACAATAAATTCTCTGGATAGCCCACTGCCACCTGTACTTCCATAAACACCAATAAGTACTCCCCTGCTCTTTCGCCATACTTCTACCTGATAAATTTGTGGTTATTGATAATAAAAATTAGAGACTAAAAAAAAGGCAAAATACCTGGATACGAATGGTAGTTTTCCAGACTAAATTCAACTGTGATAACCTGTAAACTTCTATTAACCCCCCCCCCCAAAACCAACCCAAAAACCCCAAACAAACAAAAAAAAACCCACAACAAAACCCCATAAATCTTAAATATATGAGGATAGACATAGAATACAATATAGATATGAAGATAGATATATCCAAGAAAGAAGACATGTCACTTTAGTATTGTCATTTTAATACAGAAATAATACTGACAAAAACAAATGGGACTTTCAAGAAAGGAAACAAGTGAACACAACAGAAAAATACATATCCAACTTCAGCAGTGAAAATGCACAGAACGTGGCATGGGGAATTTCATGCCATGAAACAGATTTTCTACATTCCTCTGATAAAAAAAAATTTGCGGCAAGAAAGAGAAACACACATGCTAAGCATAGTTCTGTCTTTTTATGTGATGACAGATTTACCAAAGGAATATGTGAATATGCAGCTAAGGAAAGCATAACAAGAGAAAAGAACAGAACAGCTTTAGAAGTTTCAGACTTTTGTCATGCAGTTTGACATTCTATGAAACTAGTTGTAATGGGTTAAATGAATAAAGACAACTACTATGAGCATTATACAATAGAAAAATGTAAAGACTGCCATACTAAAATTGGAAGTTTGGAGAGGTGTAAAATGTAAAAGGTGAGAAGTGTGATCCTGCAAATGTAGAATTAAGAGTCAAAAGTCTATTAAATAGACTAGTAGTGTTCAAGAGAAAGTGAGTTGTTTGCATTATAGCATAGTTAAATAAATGAGACTTCAGTGCTGTGCTACTCCACAGATTAAAAGGAAGAAAAAACAAATAAGGATGTTAATAAAATTAATTGTTTCCCTAAAAAAAGGGAAATCAAGCTGCATAGATGCAAAATTCCTGATTTTGCAGATGCATATGAACAAGAGGGGCAATACAGACTGATTCTCTTCACCAGTGTTCGATATTTTTTTCTTTTTTACTGGAGTACTGTTTTAATCATTCACTTTTCTCTTCTAAAATAATCACAAACTGGTATTTCAGTTTTATCCCAGAAAAAGAAACTTTTCAAAGAAACACTACTGGTTCTAATATTCTTGAAGTTGGATAATGGAGCTATTGACAAATGTGGTTAAGGCCATTTGAATAGTAGAAATATTCTGTGGCTGCTGCTTACTCATGTTTAATTACATCAACACCAGTTTTGCCCCATAGTGTAGCTATTTGAATTTTTCTGTAACTTTCAGCTATGTAAGTGATGAACCTGGGGATCACAATGGCAACACATATGGAAAATGCTTCCCCTTTTTAATGTTATGTGAGTCAGTAGTCTCTACTTCCAACTACTGTTGTCATCCCTATGTGAAGAGCTGTGTAAATGGATTTCACACAGCAATATAATCATAGATTAGAAAAAAAAATTGGAAATGGATGTTAAAAGTTAACTTGGAAAAAATAAGTCTGTCACCTCTCAGGAACACTGCTAGCTAGCTTTTAATGTCACAAACATGCTTTTTATAGAAACTCAGTTCCTCTGTTATTTTCAGAGAGAATAAACTGTGACAAGCTCTGTAAGTTTGTTCACTGTTGTGAACAACACAGTTGTTCTGTTGACCTGTTCTCTGTATTTAAAAGTCAAGGGTAATTAGTTACCTTTTTTATTGTTAATGGAAGATTTTAATTTCCATACTTATGCCTCAGGTCTTTGACTTTCAAACTAAGACTGTTGTTCTTCTGGTGACTATAATCTTTCTGCCCAAGTACACAGAAGAGGATCAGACACTTCAAATCTGTTTGAAAGCCTTAGCACTCTAATTCATCCAGGGGAAAAAGAACCAATCACTGAACTGTTTTAAAGAGTCTAGAGCATTTAGGAGTCTTCCTATATGACTTCCTAAAGATCAATAATACTTGAAATCTGTTAGAAATAAATAAGACATACATTTCTAAGTTTGATTACATCAGCATAGCCTGTGAACCATAGAGCTCATGATGGAGATGTTTAAAGAAATTCATAATATGCTAATTTAGATACTGAGTGAAATATAACTGTGGAAGTGCAGTTTCCATTGTTTTATGGCTTTCTTCAGAGACAGCTATATCCAATATCTCTATTTAGTGCACTATATATAGATATTCCTATAGTCCTTTTGTAAATGCTCATTTATATCCATCACAAGCAAACACATGCCAAATATTAATGTCAACCCCTAAACTTTTGGTCTGGAAATTGATAACAAAATTGCATTGGGAAGTTAGATTT
>NW_009260525.1:20482-37699 GCF_000687185.1 Egretta garzetta | reverse complement strand
GAAATTTCTGACTCATTAAGGAAGAAAGTTAACAGTCTGTGCTAGGTATTCTGTAAATGTTCATATGCAATAAGAAAAAAATAACATTTGAAAATAAGGGCATGATACTAATCTAGAATGATGAATTTACTTATTCTGTTTAACAAGATGCTCTAAACCTGTTTAAAAAATACCATTTGAATTGATCTATTTATGCCCTCTGTGAAAGACAGAAAAAGACGGATACTTACTCCTGGTGATCAATTATTAATTTATGACAAATTTAAAGGTTAATAATCTGTGTCACACAACAAAATAATTCTCATCTTAGTTTTTCATGATCAAATTGAGCTTTCACATCAGTTAAATGATTAATAAATAAAAGAATAAATATCAATAACTTCTGATTATGGACTAACTTTCAAAACCGCATTATTTATTTAGAAAAATTATTTCTATGTGCATACAAAGATGTAATGAATGTGCAAAAAGAGTCCAGAATGCATGCAGAAGTGTTAGGAGGTCAAATCTTTCAAGGTTTGCTTGAACAAGTGGATGAAACTGTTTCAAGTACACAATGAAATATAATACTTTTCAGCTGGTATTAGTTGATAAGGTTAAAGGAGAGGAATGATTACTATTTATTGTTTAATAGTAAAGTTTCCAGAAGGATCAGCAAGGAAGGAATCTCTCAAAAGGTGACAAGCAAGGAAAAATATTATTCATGTTTGGATATACACAATGTGAAACCTCAGGAAGCACTGAACAAGCTACAGGTGTGTAACTATCACAAAGAACACTTAGCAGAATTGAAGAAACAAGCAAGGAAGAATGTATTGGTATATTTTATCTTTCTAGGAAAGCCTAGAAAATTATTCTTTCGAAGGAAACATTGTTTATAGTACATATTCCTACAATGACCAATTTTTTTTTTCAATTACACTTGATTTTGTGAATAGAGAATTTGCAAATCATAATGAATATAGTCAGTGTTCTGAAAAATAAATAATTATCTGGACATCCTGGGATACCCTGGACAAATTAGATAACCAGATTACCTTCTAGCTAAAGAGGTCTCCAGTAAGCATCTGCAACTGACCATTATGAACCCTGATGTTGATAACTCAAATGACTTTGGAGATTTGGAACAACAAACACATCCTGACACAAAGGCAATGATGGTACCATTTTGCCCTCAACAGGTTCTACAAAACCTTATAGATATTATACACTTCAGTGCAGAGGAGAACAAACCTTTTTCTTCAACTTGGACAAAAGAAGGTTCTCCTGTTGTGTAAGTTTTTATTTAATTATGTCTAAAATATCTGAAAATTTAAAATATGTTGCTGAAAGTGGAAAAATTCATACTCAATTTCTGAAGTTGTGGTCTGTATTTGGTTTGGCTATGATGGTGTTAATTTTCTTCATAGCAGCATGTATGATGCTATATTTTGGATTTGTAAACAAAAGAGTGTTGATAACACACCAATGTTTTAGCTATTGTTGAACAGTGTTAGCAGAATCTTGAAGGCCTTCTCTGTTTCTCACTCTTCTCCCTGCCTTGCCCTGCCTTTAACTCACCTTTAACTCAACTCACCTTTGCCTTGCCCTTGCTTTGCCTTACCTCACCTTGCCCCACTATCAGAACGTCTCCACGCAAACCCAATACAACCAAAATAGTAGATTATATTGTACTTTTAATATTTAATATGTGGCTTAGTAATCTCTTTATGTGGTGGAACCCAGTTAAACATTTACATTACCAATTTCACAAGGAAGTTCTTAAAAATGAAATTTTTGAACATTACTAATAAGTTCTAAAGATTAATATAATAAAGAATGAAATACTTTCTAGAAAAAAAAAACTTTTAAAATTTGTTTTCATTTACCGTTATTCTCTCTAACATAATTTTTTTAATACACCAAATTAGAAAAGCCTAAAGCTTTTATAGTAGCTTGTAAAAAAAATATTATTTGAGGAATTTTGATAAAGTTGTTATTACAAGCAAATGTATTCTGCAAATTCTATTTAGTCAGTCCTGAAAATGGTCAGATACCATTAATATTATTCGTAAAGTAAAACATTCACATATCTACCATTTACCATTTAACAAATTATATCAAGCAACTTAATTCATAAGCTTCACCTGATGCAGATAGCAAAAAATTCACACCATACTGGGTATTCAAGAAAACTCACTACATTTTTCTGTAAGCTGAGTTCTGTACAATGGTCTTTCTGTAGAAGAGATTATCGTATTTTATTTACAGTAAAAGGGTCAGTGTAAAAGAGCAAATACTCCCATTTCTCTGCATTGCACGAACATTGACAAGGTTTTTAAGCTGACTTTTCTTCAGTAATTCAAATACAGGATCTCATCACTTTTTTTGAGATGTGATATGTTGAGTCTGAATCTTAACAGCGTCAAAGCTAGAAGCCAAAGCATAACCTTCTTATTTTTTGACATCTTTATGAGCACAACTGTTTTGTTTGGAAAGGGGGAAAAAAAATTATGTTTTCTGTGAATACACAAGGTAGATCTATTTGTTGTTGACTTTCATGGGTATAACCATAAATGTTTTCTTGAGCATATATTCCTCTAAGGATATAGATTTAAGGCTTTTTGAAATCAAACCCCAAGGGAAAAGTATGTCAGAGGATATTAAAAACATCTGTTTAATGTTCACACTGTGTTTCCAAAATTAATATAACATTTAAAAAAATAACAACCAAAAAACAACAAAAACACCACAGACCCCAGTAAGTTTAAATGCCAGGCTGCTTTCTTTTTTTCTGAATAATATCTAACATTCTACTTTTTTATCATAAAAGGTCAACATATCTTGGCATTTATCCTCTTCTGATTTACCCAGATAAAGATGAGGAGTAACTCCATTAAGATCAAAGGTCCTACGATTGTAGAAGCTGAAGCTGAAACATTAGATCTCATAAAAGATAGTCTACTATATACATAGGGCTCAATTAGTTAAGCAGACCACCATACCAATTTGTTAGAACACACTGTAGAAGATCAGAAGAATAACTGTTCAGTGCCACTGTCAAATTTCTGTCTTTACAGTCACACCAGTGTATGTTCTGCCAGCCTGACAGTGGAAGAGAATCACTGGTTTGTTCAGACCTGGCAAGTCTTACTAGAATTTTACATTTCTTTTACAAAGATAATATAATGAATACAACTTCCAGTTCTACTAGATTATTTGTGAACAGGGCAATGAGAGACATACCTGTACCTGGCTTACATTTCCTAAAATTTTCAAAGCAATGACATAGATAACTTTCTAAGAGAGAGAGGAGTGAATCAAATCCTTAGGCTACCACCTACACTGCAGTGCAATGTGTAATTTTAGTGCCTGTTGTCATTTATATTGTACTTCACAGATGTTAAGTACTTAGTATTTTATCTCAACTTCACAGGAAACTAAGGGAGAAAAGTTAATGACTTGGCAATAAAGGACAGAGCACCAGAGACATGGCTTGAGTGCAGAAGTTTGCTTTGTGTAATCTAATAAATCATGCTGTTCATGTTATTTAGATGCCAGTAGATCTTCTCAGCAAGGCACAGAGCTCAGTTGGGCTTGGCTGTAACACTAGGGTTATCAGTGTCAGTCTTAGCTACATTGCCTCCAAAATCTATGAACTGATCTGGGGGACCTCCAAAACCCAAATCAACATTTGTCAGTTTTTCCTTAGACCCTGAGGAACAGATCAAGGCAAGTGTTGAAAAAAGAGCATGAGGAGGGAAATGCAACAAATCTTCATAGAAGAGAGATTTTGAACAGTGGCATTAATCTGTACGTTCATCTTTTCTTCACATGAAAGATGAGATGAGATTTATCTTGAAATTTCTGCGTACTCAAAATTAATTGCATACCAGAAAAAAATAAGAAAAGAAAAAAGATAATGTATAGAATGCAAAATTGATCATTAATGTAGCCCTTACACTTTAGTTCATAATATAATCATGTTTAGGCTTGGTGTTTTAACTACCACACACTTAAAGTACTAACTAACATACATGTCCATAATCAACATATTCAACTTAGATTTACACAGAAAAATACGTGAAGACATTGCTCACAAAGTAGCAAGAGTTTTATGTTAATAATACACTTATTTTTAGCAAACATAGGAGCAAGGTGTAAAGAAATCTTATCACCTAATTAAAGGTTAATGCCCACTCTCAAAATATTAAAAGAAAGTATATTTCAAGATGTATTAACATTATTTTTATTTTTTATTTTGGAATTGTGACAGGTTTACCTCCCAGGCATAGTCCCAGTTTTAGTCCTGAATTCTATAGTTTGAACTGATATCCATAATGAAATTCATAACAAAAAGAGGAAAACTCAGGTTTTCATAAAATACAGTTATTCTTAAGGACTTTCACCAGGAGTAGAAGTAATTAGTGAGGTACTTCTGAAATAATAAATGAAGTACTTAAGAATTCATAAAGCATTCAAGAAAAAAAGAAAACACATCAAAGAGGTAATATTACTATCAGTAGCACAATATTTCTTCTACTATATAAATAATGTTCATGAATGAGTGTTGTTATTAGATGAATATATTCATTTATGATATAAGAAAAAGGAATCTTCCAAGATTTTTTTTACAGGAAAATCTAAGCAGAACTTGAAACACATTTGGCTGCAAGATTACTATGATAGCATTTAATAAATTAGGTTTCCAAATAAGGTTAGAGCTTCTTTAACCTATTAATTGTCAGTGAAGTAGAAAAAGAACATATATACTGAGCTCCAAGTCATTCTTCTGGAACTGCAAAATGCAAGCTGCCCTGTAAATATTTCTGCCAGCAGCTTAATAGTAATAAATGATGTTTTTTCTCAAGGTCAGAAAAATATTCACTGTGAAATTTGGATACTGATCATATAATATGTTAGTTACATTCCTCCTGTAAAATAATATTGTTTATTTTTATCACTATTACCTATACATTAATGGGTGTCATTTCAGGAAAAAATAATTCTAAGTACATTACGGTTTTTTGTAAAGTTCAATCAATTTTTTTCTTTAAGGTCAAGCACAACAGTGTTTCCGGAGTTAAAAAAAAAAGTTAGAAAATCAGCATGAAATGTCAAATGTACTTTTAGGAATCAGTTTCTATGCTCAAAATTTAAGTATGATTTATATTTTATGTTTTAATCTGTAAATCCTAGATACTAGATTCTGATGTCCTTACAGGATTGGTATCATATTTTATGTGTTACATCACTGAAATCAATGGAGAAAGGCAAATAAGGGCATGAGAGTCCTACTTCCTGGAATTTGAATCACATAATTCTCTCTTGTTTGAGCTGTAGTGTGTCTGAAATGAGAAATGTAGTCATTCTTCTGTTAATTTTCAATCAGTGACAAATCAAACCTGGACATGGAAAAATACAATTAGCAAATGGATATACAATACAAAGCTGGAAATTATTTTGGACACAGTTCTCAAAATCAGAGAATGGCTGAGGTTGGAAGGGACTTCTGGAGATTACCTGGTCCAACCACCCTGCTCAAGCAGGGCCACCTAGAGCCAGTTGCTGCTGGTGGCCCAGGACTGCATCCAGACAACATCTAAATATCTCCATGGAATGAGACTCCACAGCCTCCATGGGCAACCTGTGCTCAGTCACCCTCACAGTGAAAAAGTGTTTCCTGATGGGAAGCCAGAACCTTCTGTGTTTCAGGTTGTGTTCATTGCCTCTTGTCTTGTCCATGTCCTGTATGAAGCCTTTCTTCAGGCATTTACCATTGACAATATTCTTCCTGAGCCTTCTCTTCAGGCTGAACAGTCCTAGCTCTCTCAGCTTTTCCTCACAGGAGGGATACTCCAGTTGCCTCATCATTTTTGTGACCCTTTGTTGGATGCTCTCCAGTATGTCCATGTTGCTCTTGTACTGAGCATCCCAGAACTTGACACAGCAGTCCAGGTGTGACCTCTTCAGGGCTGAGTAGAGGGGAAAGATCACCTACCTTGACCTGGTGGCAACACTCCTCCTAATGCAGCCCATTAACCTTCTTTGTGGCAAGGGCACATGGCTGGCACCTGTTCAACTTACTTTCCACTAGTACTGCCAGGTCCTTTACTGCCAAGCTGCTTTCCAGATGTATGGCACCAGCATATATGGGTGCTTTGTTTCTCTCCAGGTGCAGGACTTTGCACTTCTCTTTGTTGAACTTCATGAGGTTCCTGTCACCCCATTTTTCCAGCCTGTGGAGGTCCCTCTGGATGGCAGTATCAGCAACTCTTCCCAGTTTTGTGTCATTAGCAAACTTGCTGAGGGTGAACTCTGCCTCATCATCCACTCTGCCTCATCATCCAGATCATTAATGAAAATGTTAAACAAGATTGGACCTGGTATTGACCCCTGGGGTACACCATACAATGCAGTTTCCAGAACATAGCCTCCTAGTTTGAGATTCTAGGGTACACAAGTCAGGCACACAAAAATGACAGATATGACCAAAGATTTAAAGGATAACCTGCCCCTTCTGTAGTATTGACTGAAAGCTGGGTAAAATATCACAGATAATTTCAAATTACTCTAGACACTAGGGTTTGTGCAACCAAGAGCCAGTCTGGATTCAGATCCAGACTGTAGACATGTAAATTTTGGCATCTATATTTAAAAGTTATTATGTGAGAGAGGTTTCTAAACTTCCATTATATTCAGTGAAGGACTAGGTGTGGATTCAGTTGCTTAAGCATAGGCATTGGTGCAACATTGTATGACTTAGTGTATCCTATCTGGCCCTCAGGTGTTTGACCGGAAGAGTGCATGCCTACTGTTAATTCTGTATCATGTCTTCCGGGCTTATGTGGGTATTTCAAGCACTTAGAAAGCTGAAATAGCAATTGGTATTTATGTTTAGGTGATTGAATCCCACTTTATATATACACTGTGTATAGTAGGGTCTTAGACACTTCTTTGCCTATTAAACTTGTATTAGTTTTGACATGTCTACAGTCTGGAGCCTAATTTTATTCTCCATGAAGTTCATATTCCTCCTTAAAATCTCACTCTTCCATGTAAGTTTGCAACTTAGGTTTACTCACTGATTTCCTTTTCATAGTATGTTTTTCATCAGATTATTATATGGTGAAAGGCATAATTAATGTGCTAATGAAGATGATGTGTTAATGATAATGAGTATAAATTAGTGAATGAACAATGCAGTCTTAGGAAGCTATTGACGAGAGAGAGTTGCTGAAATAATGAGCTCATTCTCAATTCCATGCACAGAATCTCTAACTTTAGCAAACTGAAATATTCTATGTACTTAATTGGGCAAAATGCTTATGAAATGTTACAAAAATATTATATATACAAATTGGCTGAAATATTAAAAACATAGCTGTTCTTCTACCAAAGTGTAAATTCATGAAGTTTTAATGTAAGTGGATCAAATTAAGGATCCTGTGTGCTCAAGTGACTTCTCTTCACAAAATTGTGCATACGAACATTGGAGGTTGGCTTTCAGCCCCCTTTGAAATTCTGGTTCACTGAATTTTCACATTCTGAATTGTCTTGCTTTTGCTGTTTAATAAAACATATGGACATGTTGTTCCACAAGATAAATTCTGGTTTACAACTGAATCCCCAAGAAATATTTTTTAAAAGTGTCTGGGGGAGAGTAAAATGAAACAGTAGCTGGATGAGTGACAGGGGTTCACCATTTGTCTCTTTGTACTGGAGGATCTTTTATCCTCTCACCACAGCAGGACTACAAATGTTTTTGTTCATTTCACGGGGACTTTTATTTTCTGTCTCCTTTTACTGCCTATACATTACAACACTAGACTGCTAAGGAAAAATAAAAAACCTAGAAATATCCCAGTAGGAAAGATCAGTGAGTACTACTCTCAGTCATTAGGGGTATCTTAAAGGACATGATTTCCTCATGGCAACTAACCATTTCCCAAGGGCACTGCTTGACTGTATGCAGGAACTACACCTCTGAGGCAGCAGATTTTACAGTCATACTGCTGGAGAGTGTTTTTACCTATCAAAAGCAATAGTGAGGAGATCAGAGGAAAGTGCTGATGATTTTGCCCATGAACACTTAGAACTGAAAGTTCAAATGGAAAGTTAAAAGAGATTACACATGGAGTGCAATATATAAAATTATGAAGATGAAAATGCCTACGTGCCCACACAGCCAAACAGAAAGTAAATCTTTATGAAAATATTTTGAATAATGGAGAAAAAAATTAAAAATTAGAAAAAATAGATCTTTGCCTTTTGGCTATCATATCTTAATGAAGATTAAAGAAACCTGATGATGAAGATTCTCTAGGTCTTGGTATTACAAAAAAAAGTTAATTTTCAGATTTGAATGTTAGACATTTAAGATGCAGTCATCTATCCTTGCTTTGGCATTTAGGTCTGCTTAAAGCATTTAAAGTTTTGTTTTTAATTTGTCTCTCTACTGACTGAAGAATTTGTAAGAACAGATGAGTAAGGAGCCAAAATGTTACCCTTTGGACATTATACTTAAGATAGCTGGGTTTTAAAAATGAGAGGTGAATGGCAAGATTTAAATTCATTGATTTTATTAACTCTGATAATCAACACAGGCCAGGGAACACACTCATGTCCTGAGGTATGGCACAGACTCTGTTCAAAGACCTAAACTGTATTCACCCCCTGAAGAGTGCAAGAAAAAGTATTCTCTGGTCCATGTTATTTCTTGAAATATGTGTGGACATACCTAGATGAGAACCATTTGGCACAATCTAGAGCTATGCCACAGAGCTTGTTAACAGTATGGATAAGCATGAGGCAGGCAAGAAAATTAATCTAAGCACTCAAAAAGAAAGTAACTTTAATACCTTTATTTTTTCTTAGCAAAAAGTATGTCAAAAAAGGAATATTAAAAAAAATCATATATAGTAGAGCTGATGCAGAGTGAGAGGTAGGAATCAATGGGATTTCTTCTTTCGCTCTTCAAGAAGGGGGGAAATGGTCCCCATCAATCTGCTGGCCAAGTACTGCAGCTTAATCATCAATGGAGTAGCAATGCCTGTTACAGTAAGAGGGAAGGGTCCTTCTTTCAGCTGCATCAAAGACTCCATCACCTATGAGCAGCAAAAAGTCCCATGCATTCTAAGATTCATTCAGCGAATCCAGTACTACCTTTCATCTCATGTTTAGTATATATGGTGTTGAGGGTACTGACTGCACTTGATTCACAAAATCTGACTCTTCCAAACCATTAGTCCACTGGTAAATTAATTGGTCTCTAGCACAATTACAGTATCTTTCTTGAACACTTACTTCTTCTTCTTTTCCTAGACTCCCCAGAGACTGTTTTTCCTTCAGAACCCGTGTATTGGGTTTGCATGGCAAGGTTTTGGTAACAGGGCAAGCTACAGGAGTGGCTTCTTGTGAGAAGCTGCTAGAAGCTTTCCCTATGTCAGACAGAGCCAATGCCAGTCGGCTCCAAGGTGGACCTGCTGCTGGCCAAGGCCGAGCCCATCAGTGGCAGTCGTAGCACCTCTGTGATAACATATTTAAGAAGGAAAAAAAAAAACAACCTGCTGCAGAACAGTAGATGGAGAGAGAGAAGTGAGAGGATGTGAGAGAAAACAGCCCTGCAGACATTTAGGTCAGTGGAGAAGCAGGGGAGGAGGTGCTCCAGGTACCAGATTACAATGCTAGTCTGTGGTGAAGACCATGGTGAGGCAGGTTGATCCCCTGCAGCTCATAGAGGTCCATGGTGGTGCAGATTTCTGCCTGTAGCCTATGGAGGACCCCATGCCGGAGCAGGTGGATGCCTGAAGGAAGCTGTGACCCCATGGGAAACCTGTGCTGCAGCAGACTTCTGGCAAGGCCTGTGGACCTGTGCAGAGAGGAGTCCTTGCTGAAACAGGTTTGCTGACAGGACTTGCGACCCCACAGGGGACCCACGCTGGAGCAGTCTGTTCCTGAAGGACTGCACCCCATGGACAGGATGGACCTATGTGGGAGCAGTTTGTGAAAAATTGTAGCCCACAGGAAGGAACCATGTCAGAGTTCGTGGAGGACTGTCTCATATGAGAGGGACCCCATGCTGGAGCAGGGGCAGAGTGTGAGGAGTCCTCCCCCTGAGGAGGAAGGAGCAGCAGAGACAATGTGTGATGAACTGACCCCAACCCCCATTTCCCGTCCCCCTGCACCGCTGGCGGGGGAGGAGGTAGAGAATTCAGGAGTAAAGTAAAGCCCAGGAAGAAGGGAGGGGTGGGGGGAAGGTGTTTCAAATTTCAGGGTTTTTTTTATCCTCTTGTACTCTGATTTGACTGGTAATAAATTAAGCTAATTTCACCAAGTTGAGTCTGTTTTGCCCATGACGGTAACTGGCGAATGATCTCTCCCTGTCCTTATCTCAGTCCACGAGCCTTTTGATATATTTATCTCTCCCCTGTGTTGTTGAAGAGGGGAGTGATAAAGCATCTTTGGTGGGCACCTGGCATCCAGCCAGGGTTAACCCATTACAACCTGCTATGTGCTTTTGAACTAAGACAATACCATGTGTCATGAGGACACTATTGCTTGGCCTGGGAGCATCATACATTCTTGCCAAAGAAAATGTCAGCAGCATTTTCCATTTTTTGTGGTAGCAGAAAGAATGAATATATTACTCCAGAGAGCAATGGCAGGCCACAGCCAAAGGTAGCTGCACACTCTGCTTACTGCTTAAAGGAAAAAAATCAGTTGTTCAGCTTTTCAGATCTTCATGATGATACATTCCATAGAGATTCAAAGGAGGGTGGGGGAAAGATCTGTGGAGATGTGAGAAAGAAGACCAGGGAATGAACACTGTGTTTTGTCCTTGCTTGTGCATTGCGTAGATGCTTCTTCATATTCACCTTCACATGATGATGTACTTTCAGCAGACAATGAACATATAAACCCAGACGATAATATTTTTGATATGACTATTGACCACTAACATTTTTTATATCACCTCATGACCACTAATCTAAACATAACCCAGTTATTTCATGTGTGCATTTTTTCCCTCTCTTTAAGCCTCATGAAGTTCTTCCAGGGATCTTTTCCATGCCTCTACTCCTAAGTTTGACAGACGAGTACCAGCTGTTCCTGTGGGTCTTTTACAAGTAGCAAAAATCAATGAACAAATTTGTAATAATAAAATTTCACACTGAAAAGCAGTAAATTTAAACTACTTGATGCATTTCTTTAACTATTTAATGTCTTTAATCTTTGTTACTTTGCTCCACTTCTCTCTCAGAAGAATCTTTAACATATCAGTAACCAAAGAATCACAAAATGGCTGAGGTTAGAAGGGACATCTGGAGGTCACCTGGTCCAACCACCCTGCTCAAGCAGGGCTACCCAGAGCTGGTTGCCCAGGACCATGTCCAGATGCCTTTTGAATATCTCCAAGGACGGAGACTCCACAACCTCCCTGGGCAACCTATGCTCTGTCACCTTCACAGTGAAAAAGTGTTTCCTGATGTTCAGCCAGAACCTTCTGCGTTTCAGTGTGGCAATGAAGGCACAGACTCCGAGTTCATGCACAAGCACAAGCGGAATCAGAATCCCTTTATTTGACACTTTACATCCTTTTATACTGATCACAAAACAAAGCCACTGCTTTTTTCTTATCATGTAGCTAGTTGGCAAGCACTGAGTCCCAGCCTTATATGGAAGCAAAATTCATCAGGTCATAGCATTAACCTTGCTTTTCTCACTTAGCTCTTGTTTTACTTCTCCCATGGCTTGTGGCCAATGAGACAAAGGATATCTCCAGTGTCCAGCTCAGCTGCCGCATCTGCAGATTCTGTACTTGTTCCCACATTTCAGGTTGTGTCCATTGCCTCGTGTCCTGTCACTAATCTCTGTATTTCTTGACCTATCCTAATTTCTGTAAGGATATGCTTTTTCATTACTCATCCATTCTTTTCAGGCAGGACTAAATTTTTTTTCTTTTTTTTTCATTGCTATCTTGTTCTATCTTCCTTTCGTCCTGTTTGATAGTGGAAGGAAAGCCTTTGCACACGCACACAAGTGCAATTGCCAGAATATGACTTAATATTAAGCTTAAACAAGGAGGATGGGCTTACACTATTCTCTGGGAGTCTTCAGAAGAGAGCATCATAATCCTGATCACATTCAGCTTTATTAAAGGGAAGACACTGTCACTTTTAGTGATAACCTATATGGTACATAGATCTATCTACGAAATATTCAGAAGATCTAGTCAAACTGTATAGTGAACACACATAAAGCTGTTCTCTGGATGCAGTCTTGGGTCCTTTGGACTTGCAGGCATAGAACAATTGCATATTAACTCAGATCAAGTCATTACTGAATTCACTTCGGAGCTACAGTTCCTGGCAAATATGTCTCAAGGAAGTTACTAAAACACCGACATTTTCTATAACTTTTCATTGTATCCTTGTTTTAAGATTTCTATTATTGTGCAGGTTACTAACAATACTGAGACTCTGTGGCATGGAAGGCACTTACCATCTCAGATACAGCAATTCCAGTGTGTTACCAGCATTGAAAAGTGAGACATTTGAAATAAATTTGTGACTGTGTACACAGATGTGCAGCACTACATATATTTTCTCCTGAAGTACAGCAGGAGCCTTTTTCTGTTTTTGTTTTTTCTTCCTCTCCCCTCTTTTTTGCCATTTCTTATTTTCATGTTAGTGTAGATCATATCTGGTACCAATATAGATGAAGCATTGTCCTAATTAAAGAGTTAATTAATGACTGGGAAAAACATATTTTTAGAGAGAAGCAAGGGAAAGGCTTCATGCAGTTTTTTTTTCTAATTTAGATCAATCTCAACTATTTATTCCTGAAAGTAAGCATTCAGAAATCAGAAACAGGAATTATGAAGACAATACTTAATAGTAACACATATATTCTGTTAAATAGAAAGTAGAAAGATTTGTCAGTGCTATAATGACTTTTTTGGTGATTCACATATCTATTGGAAAGGATTGCAAAAATCCCTTGATGTATCATAAGTCTCATGATTTCCTTGTATTTATTCCAGTTTTAACTATGACAGGACTCTAAGAACATCCAAATTTAAGCTGAAAACTTTAATTCCAACTTTAAATGTGGTAAACAATAAGATTAATTTCTCTTATAATAAAAAATTGTCTTATTTCTCCTCTGAGTTCTCAATTAATGCATCTGTAATAACTTACACTTATATCTGTATCTGTTAGACTGAAGAGGTCTGTACTACGAAAAATTCCATTTCTTATCTAGCTAACTGTAGACTATGATCTAATCACCCCTTACATTTTTCTTTGATGATCTAAATAGGTTAAGCTTCTTCAGTTTCTAATTACAACACATTTTCTACTGATCTTTTATTCTGGACCAGAGACAGGTCTTCTTTCAACTTCCCCTTAAAAAATAAAATAAAATAAAATCTTCAGAACTGTGAATAGTTCACAAATGATTCCTCAAGCATCAGAAAGAGTAGTAGTATGGTCTTACTCCAATCACGTATTCCTTCTGCCCTTAGTTCATGTTTCAGTCACAGCTCACAACAGGATAATAGGCTCAGACAATTAAATGCTGGGATCTCTAGAGATTTTTCATAGCTATTCTTTATTCTTACATGAATTATATTACATTAGTTTCATCCAAATATATGGCATCCATTCACATTAATTGACAAGAGTTAAAAGATTAAATTAATGTTAAGATGCGGACACATGAGGAAAAAAAAGAAAGAAAATAATTAGAAGTTTGCTTTTCATTTTGGTGTCATCCCAGAAAAAATTAAGAAGATATGTTAGTCTGGAGAAGAATTAAGCAAATTAGTTATGGGAAACTCTTTATCCATGATCCTTTCAATGCCTATTTTTCTCTACAATCCTTCAAAGCGAAGCCATAACAATGACTTAGAAACCACTTCTCTTAAGTGATTCTTAATCACTTTGCAACCACTTTTGCCTAGGTCTGTTGATATAAGTAAAAGACAATTAATGATATAAAAAAGCTCATTATTTAATATAATTATCCTTTCACTTCTAATCAATTAAAGTCAGGAGAAATACATATCTGCAGCAAAATTTACATGAAGCTCAATTTGTGCTCAAGAATATTTCAGATTAGGAGCTTCTATGCATCCCAATACTTTTACTGTATAGATTTTTGGAGGATAACCTATTCTCCAATAGGTGGTGGATTGATGGAGATGATTAAGACGAAATATATTATGTTTCCTAAGTATTCTTCCTTTCTGGAATGTTATATAACGTATTTTCAAGCAAACTAGTTCAATAAATAAAGACATTCCTTAAACGTATATTTTAAGTGAAAATTCTTCTGTTTGTAACTATTTACATGTGGAAACTCACTGAATATTGTTAATATTTTGAGAAAGTAAGGTTGTCTTGTAAGTATATGCACTGACACTATCTTTACTCTGCTACAGCTAATTCCTAGGCAGATAAAATGGGCTTTGCTGCTCTTTTCTGAGTTCTACCGAAATAGACTTCCCTGATATTTGATGCATCATGTTGTTGCTACCTGTGACACTAAGGAAGATATTTCTTCTCTTACTGAAAAACAGTGGGAGTTTTTGCAGCTAATTTCAATGGGGCCTACACAGAGGCAGAATTTTTAGCTGGAAACGTCTAACATGTACATCTATCACTCAGTCAAAAACAACAGAGATCAATGGAAACATAAGCTTCTACAAGGCAAAGAAGAACAGAGGACCTTTCCTAATGAAATTTCAAAGAGAACATCCATTATAAGATATTGATGTTAACTAAACTTAAATCTTTTAAAAAATTTGGGGAGAAGGTGTTGGTAATTACAAGTTGGTAATGTATTCTTCTATTTCTATAGTAAATGGAATTCTGAAAAAAAGAACTGCTGTGAGGCAAGATTATAGATTTATCATTCCTTTGTGTGTATTCAACTATGCACAGTTCTTATGATGTATATTCCTTCAATAACATTTATTTCCTGTGCATATATGAGAACAGATCTGTGGGTCTCTGGCATCCCTAGTGAGCCTCTTTACTCTAAAGGAACACTAATGAGCTATCTACTGAATCAGTAAATCTGATTGTTCATGCAAAATGGATTGTTCATGCAAATTGATTAGGATAAGGAAGTTACTTCTATTTCTGCTGTATGAATGACAGTAGATATAAAAGCATAATGATAAATACTCCATCCAAGAAACTAGGGGTACAAGCTTACTGCAAATGAGATTGAGAACAATGTAAAATATAATTATATCACCTTTCTGAATGTTAAGTTATCTAACACTTTTCATTATTCTAATCTTTTTTTTTTTTAAGAAATATATTAGGTTTATCTGCATCATTTGCTGTCCATATGCAAATTGATATTGAAAATTTAATCAGCAAGGTTGACATATGCTTACATATCTATAATTGACACTGATTTCCATAATTAAAGAATCAAAATGAGTTGCTCTTTTTTGAAGACTTGTAGGCAAGATCTTTTTAAATGCAACGTGTTCCAAAGGCCAATACATAAGAAGTAATGAACAATTTACAGAAGTTGTTCACATAGTGAGGGTCACAGTAACTTTATATTTACTTCTCAGATGACAAAGTGGTGGGAATTCAAAGTGAAGTAATACAGTGATTGTCACTTTGACATAAGAGGAGAAAAATAAAAGAACAAAGAGCAGACAATTCTTGTGATGAACTGTTCTCATTCACTGAGAACTAATAGTGAGTTTTGACATCTAATCAGTTGCCAAGGGTCAAAAATGTGTGTAATTATGAAAGTTTTACCAATATGGTGAGATGATAAGACAATAGATGGTCTTCAGCATTCAGCATTCTATACTTAAGAGGACTAAGAACAGATAATTTATTCAACAACTGTGTTTGGAAGCCTCAGATGCTGTCACAGATAAATGACAAACAAGTAAATTCTGCCTTCACAGATAATGGAGAGGTTCTAGTTAGGAATATCACCAAAGTATGTTTTGGAAACTTCTTGAGGTTTCTTGAGAACTGCTTGATCTCTATGGGTGGGACATCCTACTTGCTATCATTTGGACTATAACCAAAGTAGAGTCCTGTTGCACCCATAGAGGTTGAAGCACACTAAGACTTCAATTTTAGCTTGTTTTGAACCCAAGCATGAGCACTCCAATAAAGCATAACTGCATAAGCATTTATAGGCTCAATGGCTAAAAAATAGCCCTGGCCCACTGTTTAGCACATATGACTACTATGTCACAGAAATTATGCCTTGCAGTTTAAACACAGGGTAATAGCAAAGGCCTTGAAAATAACGGCACAGGTTGAAAACAGAGGCCCTGGAATCATAATCAAATCACTGATGAACTTGAATTGGTCACTGGAGAAGAAGAAGCTCAAGAACTGAGGAAAGGTTGTTTTTTGCTGTAAGAAAAGAAGTAGCTAAACAATTGGAGTAGCAGGCTCTGGCACATGTTGGCTTGGGAAAGTAGGACCTCTACCACTGCACAGTGTGTAGTACAGGGACAGAGCCAAAGGCTAGGAGCCTTCAAAAACCTTATAAAAGGAGATCTTGAGTTGTGGTAGAGAAAGAAAAAAGAAAGAAGATTCTGACTTTGGTTCCAGCTTCTTTGCATCAAGAGTTGCTAGACCGGCAAAATTCAAATTCAGTGAGTAAAAATACTCAAGGTCCACAGTTGTTGACACTAACTTCAGGGCATCATAGAATCATAGAATGTTTTGGGTTGGAAGGGACCCCTAGAGGTCATCTAGTCCAACCCCCCTGCAGTCAGCAGGGACACCTCTAACTAGATCAGGTTGCTCAGAGCCCCGTCCAACCTGGCCTTGAATGTTTCCAGGCATGGGGCCTCCACTACCTCTCTGGGCAACCTGTTCCAGTGTTTTGACACCCTCATTGTAAAGAATTTCTTCCTTATATCTAGTCTAAACCTACCCTGTTTTAGTTTAAAACCATTACCCCTTGTCCTGTCACAGCTGGCCCTACTAAAAAGATTTTCCTCACCTTTCCTATAGGCCCCCTTTCAGTACTGAAAGGCCATAGTCAGGTGTCCTCGCAGCCTTCTTTTCTCCAGGCTGAACAAGCCCAACTCCCTCAGCCTGTCCTCATAGGAGAGGTACTCCAGCCCCTGGATCATTTTTGTGGCCCTCCTCTGGACCCGCTCCAACACTTCCATGTCCTTCTTGTGTTGAGGGCTCCAGAGCTGGACGCAGTACTCCAGGTGAGGTCTCACCA
>NW_009260525.1:6318-18358 GCF_000687185.1 Egretta garzetta | reverse complement strand
GATAGTTTCCAACTCCTCCTGTTTGTTTCCCATGCTGCGTGCGTTTGTATAGAGGCATTATCTGAGCTCATTCATCTGAGCTGTTGGCCTTGTCACCTTCATAGCAGAACACCCCTCGTTTCCCTTGAGGTGTTTCACAGGCTTTTCCTTGTTGGCTCCTACTACCTCAGGAGCCTCCAGCTCAACTCTGCCAGACTTCAGCTTCACTGCAGCACCCCTGGCACACTGCTGGGCAATGGGCTGAGGGCTCATACTAGCCCCCAGTCCCTCTAAACATTGCGCAAGCCGGATAGGTTCCCCTTCCCCCTTCACATCTAGTTTAAAGCCCTGTCAATGAGCCCCACAAGCTCCTGGGCAAAGACCCTCTTCCCCTTTTGAGAAAGCTGGCTCCCATTTGATGCCAGCAAGCCCGGTGCCGTGTAGACCATCCCATGGTTAAAGAATCCAAAGTTGTGGCAGCGACACCAGTCAGAAAGCCACATGTTAATAGATTGAGTTTGCCTGTATTGCCCAGTGTCTCTGCCTACCACTGGAAGCAGTGAGAAAAAAATAATCTGTGCTCCAGATTCCTTCATTAACCACCCCAAGGCTTTGAATTCTTTTTTGATCACCCTCGGAGTACTTACTGCAACTTCATCAGCACCCACATGGAAGAGCAGTAAGGGATAGTAGTCCGAGGGTCGGACCAGGCTAGGAAGTTTCCTAGTGATGTCTCTAACCCGGGCTCCTGGGAGGCAGCAGACCTCATCAGGTCCATGAGCTTATATTCTCACAACTATTCTAGGTTAAATGTCTTAAAGACTCACTGCTTTAAGTAAGTAGTGACATGGAATAGGAAACATGACCTGTGAGAAGTAGCTGTTAACATAAATTGTGCTAATGAAGGTCCAGTAAAGTTTTGGTTTAGAGGTTGAAATTTGCTTGATTTATCATCTTTGTAAACATAGCACAGTCATCTGTAATTCCCTAAGTGATATATGTATATCAGTTATATGCTTCCCTACTTTGTTGTCATTTATTTTTACGTGATTCTTGGTCAAAGGGAAGCCACTGATAATTAACCTAGTACCTATAAATGAAGTTTAGACAGGCTTCACGTGGCATCTGGAAACTCAAGACAAATTAGCAATAGTTTAAGAGAGATCATACATCTCAAAGATGTACAAAAGAGTTTACTTAGTTTTTATCAGATCTATTAAGTTTAGCAGGTTTGGGATCTCCAGCTCTCAAAATGGCTGTGGGCTAAGTTTACCTCAAAAAAGTTCTCAGAGACCTTTCTGGCCTCAGAGAGCTATTTTTCCTAAGCTTTAGGGTTTCCCATCAGAAACCAGTTATCAAGATACATAGTATGCATATTTTTTGTCTGATCAAGCCTTAATCTCCCAACCAGTTAAATTTACAAGCATATTAACTTCTGAAAAATTAGTAGAAATTTATTGTCTGTTGAGTTTGGGTCTAGGTTTTTGGGTTTAACTGTATTTTTTTTTTTTACTCTTTTTTTTCCATTTCATAAGAAGGTACAGTGGTCTTGCCTAAGAAACTAAAAAAAAATAAATATTTGTTGAGAGTTGTTTCTCTCTTTTACTCATTTTATCAGTCATATGGTTCAATAACACATCAGTTGTTCAAAAACGCAGTTCCTCAGTTCACTACAAATGGTAAAATATGGTTAAGTATGAAATCAGGTGTCATCAATCTTTGCGCTGTACAGGCCAACACAATTTAGAACAATTACTTTTGGCTAAAGCAAGCTTATATTGAAAGCTTCTATCCACTTACTTTTCCACATTTATTTCAACTTAGAATGTCCTCATTTTTATTTTAATTGAAACAAATATGTTGAAGTATACCATAGAGTAAATACAGTAAGTTTAAATTCTTGTGATCATGTATTACAACTGCTATGTATGTAGGGCCATTATAAAATTGCCTCATTGTACTCATAAGGTTCATGTGTATCCCTGTGACACAGTTCTTTAAAGAACATTTAAAAATCAGGTCTCTCTGGTACATTGCATATAGTCGGCTCTGAGCAACCACAATCGGTGCATTATGATTTTTACAGGTATAGACCCTGACACAGAATGTAACTCTTAAATACTGCTTATTTTTGTGTAGATTTCTTAAACTCTGTGTTTGGTAAAATAAAGGTTTTTCATTTGGTAGTTGTGTGAGTCACACAGGTAATATATTAAGAAATACAAAGATAATATACAGATACATTTACATATTTAGTTCTCCAGGGGTTTTTTGTGTGGAGAAAAAAAATTACTCTTAGTCCTATTAATGTTCCAAATCATCAGAATAATTCAGAAAAGCACCATTAATAACAACTTTAAAATATATACAAAATGCTTTTCTAGCATATACCTGTTTTCCCTGATGTTATGCTCACCCTCCTAATATCCTTCTTTGTTTATGTATATACCTTCACAGAGGTGTTGTGTTCCTTGTGTGTGTTTTGCATTGGAAAATTATTGCTTGCACCTATTAAAGCAATCGTTTATATTTTTTAATGCCACATAAAGCTACTGTAATTTTAGCCAGAAATCTAAGGAAGGGTTGGTTCTCTCCGGGAGGATAGGAAAATAATCCATGCAACTTAAAAAAGAAAAAAAAAAAGAAAAAAGAAGAAAAAAAAAAAGGCAGGAGGTACAGTGGATCAAGGAGGTCATTAGTCAATATGTAATGATACTGTGAAAAAGGGAACCATCATATACAAAATCTATGAACAGAAATAAAATCATTAAGAAATATGGAGTGAGGGACAACTGGCTAAATATAGCCAGTTAGTACTATTTCAGATTCCTACATGACCATCAGTTGCCTTTCTAGGAGAACACAAATGTACTCTGCATTGTTTCTGCTAGTCCCATGTGGACATCCCACATGCCATCAGACACAGATAAAACTGTATGGCTATGTTCAGCAAATTCTTTTTGGAAGAAGACTGAAATGCAGAAAAAAGCACATTACTATAAGGGTTTCCACACAGGTAGATAAGAAAACCAGGTTGCCAAGCTTTCAGTAACTGGCAGGTCATCTAAAAAGGGCTCATGTCAGAGAACTGTATCAGTAGTTCCAAAGAATTCAGGGTTTCATCTTTCTGAAATAAAGAAGAGTAATCATATTTGATTTAAGGATTGTGATTCAATCATTTATTATCCATTTGCTATTATCACTGCTGGTTTTTAAGTGCTATATTTTCTGCTTAGAGAAATACTAAGTAATTATTTAACAGCATGCTTTTCTTTGACCCTCCATCTGGTTGGGATTCACTCTTTGGAGCTTCAGTAATATACCTGTGCTGTTTCTATATCAAGATGTCAGATGTCTAACTACAGGGTAGGAAGCAAATAAGGCTGTTAATCAATGAAAATAAAGTATTCAGTTGACTGTGGCAGGAACCTTTGCCATCAGGTTTGTCTGATATACTCTTTTCAAATTTACTTTTTTTTTTCTTCCCTGAAAAAACGATCATAAAATCATGGAATCATTTGTTTGGAAAAGACCTTTAAGGTCATTGAGTCCAATCATACCTGTCCAACAGTAAACCATGTCTCTAAGCACCTCGTCTACCCATCTTTTAAATAACTCCAGGGATGGGGACTCAACCACTTCCCTGGGGAGCCCATTCCAGTGTCTGATAACCTTTGCAGTGAAGAAATTTTTCTTAATATCCAATCTAAACATCCCCTGTCGCAACTTGAAGCCATTTCCTCTCATCCTATCACACATTACCTGGGAAAAGAAATCAACACCCACCTTGCTACAGCTTCCTTTCAGGCAGTTGTAGAGGTCAATAAGGTCTCCCCTCAGCCTCCTCTTCTCCAGACTAAACAACCCCAGTTCCCTCAACTGCTCCTCACAGGACTTGTTCTCCAGACCCTTCATGAGGTTCATTGCCCTTCTCTGGATATGATCCAGCACCTCAATGTCTCTCCTGTAGTGAGGGGCCCAAAACTGAACACAGCATTTGAGTTATGGCCTCACCAGTACTGAGTACAGGGTTACTATCACCTTCCTACTCCTGCTAGCCACACTATTACTGGTACAGGCCAGGATGCTGTTGGCCACCTGGGCACACTGTTGGCTCATATTCTGCCAGCTATCAACCAACACCCTCAGATCCTTTTCTGCCAGGCAGCTTTCCAGCCACTCTTCCCCAAGCCCGTAGTGTTGCATGGCGTTTTTGTGATCCAAGAGCAGGACCCAGCACTTGGCCTTGTTGAACCTCATACAGTTGGCCTCAGCCCATTGATGTGAGTTGTCCCACCATGTTTCTGTGATGACAACTATAGTTTATAGTTTTCCTGCTGCATAATGGCTTCTAATTCTTCCTGGTTTTTGCCCATGCTGTGTGCACTTCAGATGGGCTAATGATGACACCATTCTTCAGAAGGGAGAAGTCTTAGTTACTAAGTGACTAATTGCAGTTATTACTAACCCATCAATAACCTTTGTATATTTGCTGCCACTTGGATTACTATCCACCACTTCCTCTGAGGTGACAGACCAAAGGACCTTACTAGTGCACAGTGGGAAAGGTGAGGGGAAGAGTTAAGAAGGGGAATGAGGAGTTGAGGAGGGGAGAGAAGGAGATAAGAAACAGTATATTACAGTGACATCACAATGAACATACTGCATACTGTCAATAAGCTTCAGCAGAATAAAATTCATACTTGAATTCCCATTAGAGGCCCCAACGTATTAATACTTTTCTTTTCTTGCAATAACTGTGATAGGGAAAGTAGCCTTGGTCAATACTGTTGGAAACAACATACATGGTGTTTCTACAAAGCAGATCTTGCTTAATTAATTATTACATAATCTGATTATTTTATAAGCAATTTTAAAAGAAAATTTAAAGAAATCTTTTATTGAAAGTTGGTTAGCAGTTATTTTGTGGAGCTTTGCATATTGTAATGATAGGATTTGTAAATGAGGTCTCTTAGTTTTAATGTTATATTATTTTTTTCTTAATGTTCTTCAATATGGTCACAAAATATAAATTACCCAAAAAGTAGTTTCCAGACTGTCATTCCCTCTGAAATTTACTGTTGCAATAAATGTCTGGTACACCAGTGCAATGATTATAAACTGTATGTAAAACTACAAATAAGCACAGAGAAAAAAAAAATCTGAATAATTCTGGAGCAAATGCTCCAGCCCTGACTACCTAGTGATCCTCTGATGAACTCACTACAGTGGATCTGTGCCTTATACTGAGGGTCCAAGAACTGAACCTGGTATCTAGATGCAGTATAATTAGTGTTGAGTAGAGAGGGTTCTGGATCTAATGGCCATGCTCCTGTTCATACAGCCCAGGGTGCTCTTGCTGCTATAAGGGCACACTGCTGGCTTGTGTTCAGCTTGCTGTCTACAAAGTCCTCCAGGACCTTTCAACAGAGCTGCTTCCCAATCTGTCAGTCCCAGCCAGTAGCTTTGCAAGGAATTACTCCTTCCCAGCTGCAGAAAATGTGCTCCAAGAGGACTAATTACACAATTTTTCCAAGGACAAAAGTCAGTCTTACCAGCTTGTAGCTCCCCAGATCATGTTTTTGACCTTTCTTGAAGGTACATTCATTATTTACCTTTACTGTGATCTCCATGATCTTTTGAGGGTATTTAAGAGCAGCCCTGCCACGACATCAGCCAGCTCTCTGAGCATTCTTAAATACACCTCAAAGGGTCTGACGGACTTGTTATGGCTCAGGTTATCTATAATAATACCTGACTCGATATTCATCCACTGCGCTTATTCTTCTCCACTTTGATCCCTGCCATTAAGCACAGAGGCCTGGGTGAACCTGTTGGTGAAAAAAAAGAGCAAAGAAACTATGAGCTTAGCCTTACATGTCTGCTGCTACTAGGTCAGCCTCCCACTCAGTAGCTTGCCCACATTTTCCTTGTTTGGCCCTTTACTAAATAATGAAGCAGTATATGTTCCTCTTACCGTTCTTGCATATTTTGTGTGTGATTGAGCTTTGTTTTCTCTAACATTACCCTTACATGCATGGGCAATATTTCATCAGGCTCTTTAAAGACTTAATACACTTCCGTACTTTAATGAAGTGACCTTTAAAAGATGTCCACCATGATGTCACTTTTACTTACTTTTTCTCTGATTCTGAGATCCACAAATGGTCAACCAGCTAGCAGTCAGTTCTACAGAAGAACTACATAATTTGAACTGCTCTTTCAGGAGTATGGATCAGGTGTCTCTCCCCAGCACTCCTTCATCCTCAAAGGGTGTCCCAGGATCACAAACACTAAATCATCAGTGACAACATGAACTGTGCAGCCAACCATGTACTGACCTGTAGGATCTATCTGCTCCTTCCCAGGTTTTTCCCTTTTACCAGCAGGATGGAGAAGAAATCACCTGGACCACTATGCTCTCCTTCATTTTTATTCCTAGAGCTAAATAGTTGGTTTGGTTACACCAGAAGTTTCTCCCAGCATTATTATTGGTACCTACATGGATAACCTGCAGTGGCTGATAATACAAAGGCCAGATGAGCTTTATCAGCTTCTCTGTGACATCCCCACTCAGAGCACCTGAGAAAAGCAGCAAACCTAGGGACAAAACTCAGGTTGGCACATGGGGTTTTCTCCAAGTAATTGCAATTACCAGTTCTCATCTGACTCTTACACCTGCTCAGACATAGCTTCTTCCCCCTTCTTTGCTCCAAGGTCACAGAACCTATGGAGCTGAATATCAGTGGGAAGAGAAGGCAGATTTTTTCCTCTTGTCAGAAATCATAATCTTCTAGATTTCCTCCATCTCAGGAACTTCTATCTCATGTTTAATCTGGTCTTCCCCTTTTATACACAGTTAAGGGTTCAGGACCTTATGTCTGCAAAGTCTCTGTGAAACTCCTCTCAGCCTTTTCTTCATCTTCTCTGGTGCTGCTCAGTCTAATATTTAAATGTTCTTATATACTTACCATTATTTTCAGAAACAAACAAAAAATGGTAGGCTGGAGCAGCAAAAGTTATCAGCAAAAAGTACCAGTAAAAGTAAATTAGGCGGTCATACTATACAAGGCAGTATCTATGAGATGAGAAAATGGAAGCATTATAATAAAGGTTTTAATATATTTCTTGTCAGTAGCAACAGGTCGAATAAATCTGCAATTAATGAACTCATCATACTTCATCCTGTCATTAGTGAGAAGTACAAATAAGCCTCTAGACCCATCATGCTGTAGAGGAGATCACTATTCATTCAAAATATCAACATAAATAATGTCTTTAGAGGAGATGATCAGCACAAATGTCAGGTTTGCATGTAATTTCACAAAATAATCAACTTCAGAGGGAGAAATTAAAGAGATTCAATTAACATCATGCTACTCAACAGGTGTGGTAAACCTTCCAAAACTATATAATATTCAGTAGCATTTACATAAATATTATCAATACCATTCTAAACTCTGCTAGATTAAAACCCAAGTTCTTGCTAAGTCACAAGTCTTGTAGGGCAGAATAAATTACAAAAGAAATGGAGATATCTATGGAATAACCATCTACACCTGAGTTAATTAACCTTGACTCCTTTCTCAGTTCTCTCAGGTTATGGAAATAGGTACTGTTGTGACATTGTTCATCTCATATAGTTTGATCATTTATTTCTGGATGAGGCAAATTATGCCACAGAACTGCTTATTTCTCTTTATTTACTGTAAAAACTAGCTACATTCAGAACTCATCTGTCTTCAGCCATTTAAAAGTGAAGCATCTGGTATAAAATAGTCTTCTGAACTCCTTGTTGCCATGAGTCTTCATCCAGAGTTTGATTCCTTTTGTCTGTTTCATCACTTATTTCAGGATTGGGTGAATCACCCTGACTATGTCTATGTTTCTTACATCTGAAGGCAACATGATTAACCTAGGATAAACCCATAAACATTTTAGATAATAGCACGTTTATCTAGTTAACTACAATCTGAAAAAGATGGCACAAACTATGATTCGCCATTCACAGCTACAGCCCTAATTTCCAAATAATTATAATCCGTGACATCTGTTAATTTTGAACATCCTGCAGGAAAATCACATTTTGGTGGGCAGTAAGAGATTCTCACTCACATTTCAGACAGTTTCCAGAGGAAAAACGCGTCTTTGAATCTTTGTATACTTAGAAGAGACGTAATCTGTGTTTTTCTGCTCTCTGAATGTGTGATCTAATTACTGAGCAAGGGAGTAGGTTACTCTCCATTATTTTTTGTCATTCTGCTAAAGTAAATGCTGTAGAAATGTGACTGAAATTTGAGTGCTACAATGGTTAGTACTGAAATGCTGAAATGCTTTTTAGAGCTAGCCTTAGGTCCTTATTTGTATCTTGAGGAGACAAAAGTTTACTACAGAGGTTTGGTACCTTAAAATTCCTCTATGGTTAGTGAAGTTAGTTGTTCTAGAGAGGGATCCAGAACATCTAAAACTAAACTCTTGAATAGCCCTTGAATGAGGCTCCCTCTCTCTCCAATGATGAAGTCTATGGAGACCAGTTGCACAAGAATAAGTCTGTTTTGCATATACATACAATGTTGTTTCCCAAGTAATTTGAAAAGTTTACCCCAAAGTAGGCAAGTATCTAGTAAGAATTTATAATGATGAATGGAAATATTAATAAGCTATGGAGTTATGAATGGTTTTTAACATCACCAGAATAGTGGTGCTATCTCAGTTACCCCAAAATAAATAGAAAATACTCCTCTCCTGTTATTCTTCTCCCTTTATTACTGTTCCTTTCATCAATGCATCATTTAAGAAAGTTGTATACATTCCTCCTAAACAGAACCTGAACCAGGTCTGAGGATCTGCTAAGCATAATTTTAATAACAAAGCTATGACTAATAAAATAGGTATAACTTTAATGTTGCAAATATTATGAGCTTGTATGAATAAAAAATAAATTATGATTAGGAATAAACTATCTGGGCACAGGTTAAGTAAAAAAACTTCAAAGCCTGCATTTCAGTTATCAGAGTTCTACAGTTGTTTGGCAAATTTAATATATAATAGACTTCCCAGAATGAAAAACCTACATACATGTTCCTTTGTCCCAAAGCTCTGGAAGACCAACCATTTGAACAAGGAAAGTTTTCCCTTGTGATAGCTACTTTCTTGCTATTTGAGAAACAATAAGCTAGCGAAAGAAAAAAATGTACTGGGTTCAAGAAATGTGGATCATATTCTATATGATTTCATGAAGAAAGAAAGTGTAAATATGTTCACAATTAGATATCTCTCCTTGTTAAATAGCAACAGAGTAACATAAGTTCTGATACCTTGGGTAGGGAGGAAATCCCAGGGAAATCATGGTTTCCTTCATTTGCATGTAACTGTATAATAGTGAACTGTATTTAAAAAAAAATCTTTAGACTGACATTTGTTATTTTTATTTTATAAAATATGTTCATTTGATGTGAGAACTTTTTCAGATAATTACTCATTATTGATGAAGACCAAAATAAGTCTTCAAGCAAGGACATATATAATTTACAACTACGTACGTTTCAGCAGCTGCCACTATGATGCTGGTATGCATGTTTTATATTTGCAACATTTTCCTTGATGTTAATAAACACATCTATTGCTCTTTGAGGTAATCTTCTCCCCTCAAATCTTTACTGTTACTGTAAATGAAAAGTTTTTATTTTTCTCAGGAAATTAGATGAATTGCGTGCAGTTATGTTTTAGATAAGAAACAATATGTTATGCAGAAAATAGCTAACTCAGTTTTAAGATTGTCAAGTGGAAGTGATACGAACTTTCTGAGCCTTAACACCTGTATGGAGAACAAAATGTATTTAAAGTCTTTTCTTACTAAACTATAACATTTTCCCAAGAATGAGGTAAAAAGCTCTAAATGAATATAGACTTTGTAATTAAAAAAAAAAAGAAAGTATAGTCACAAAAGACTATTGTACTTAATTGCAGCTTCTTTGTTCATCAGCTGCTGTGCAAAGTGTTTACTGTTATTGTGATGAAAAATACTATCAATATTTTAAGATTTTTTTTTCTCACAGAAAAGATTTATATATGCCATTCTTGAACTATGGCAATTAACATTATCTTTAATAAATTAATAAACTGCTTTTAAATGAAAAAGAAATAAAACCATACATTGAAGAAACATAACATGTTTAGAAATAATTAGACGCTTTCTGAAAATATGCAACAATTTTTAAGTGTCCTTGTGGAATGTTCTGATAAGGTATGACTGTATAACCATTTACCTATACTCAAGATGCGCTACTACTACTTTTCTGATTATAATAATATTCTAAACCTTAAAAATTCAGTGTACTGATGAGTAATTGTAATGGGAAATGGGAAATAGCCTAAAGCTGAATTAATTATGAATTTCATATGTTCATGTTAAGGGTATGTCCATATAGGTATGTAGTTAAAAGAATACAAATCTTGAAAAATGAATCATTAAGATGTCTAGGAAATGTGAGAATAAAGGTTACACCTGCAAATATAATTCAGCCCCCAGGCAGATAAACATCATGGAATGTGGCATAATAATACCATTAGAAGCTATTTTTCCCTATAGGACAGTCAGCCTCTAATTCTGTTTTTCCTTACTTTTTTGATGGCTTTGTAACTTTAATATTCACTAATGTATCATTTTTATGCATAAAAAATAGAGGGGCAAATCATAGCATAGAAAAATAGTAGTCTCCCCCTGAAGTCATCAACAGGCTTGAGATCTCTACAAGCATTTCAGTTCCCTTTTCATATGAACTAATTGAGTAAAATATAGCAGTAAGGTGGCTGTTAACTTCTCCATTAGCCTAGCATCACAGAAGGATGGAGACACTCAATTGTAAGTCAGTGTCACAGATATTTTATAAAATTAAAAGGGAACATGGAATTCAGGAATAATATTTTCCAACTGAAGGTCTGGAAAGAAGTTTGTCTGATGTCATATACTGCCGCCCTTCTTATTACTGTCATCTGTCTTTCTTCTGACACTACCTTTCTATTGTCAGGGCTCATTCCTGTTTTTCCTTTTTATGGTTATTCCCACAATCTCATGCTTGGTCCATCCACTGCCTGGGTTTTATTACATATTTTTTATCTCCTGCCTATGCCTAATTTGATGTATGCATGTCTCCTTCATTGCTGTACTTGAGCACCCTCTTCCACAATCAGCTCCTCTCTCTCTACTAAACTTTGCCATTCTCACTGTCTGCTCCTATCCCTCTCTTGTATTTTTCCTGATCTTCCCTACTACCCAGGCCCATACATCTCTTCTTATTACAGTTCCCTTCCAACTCCTATTCAGAAACCTCTATTACTCAGTGAAAATCTACGTTTTTTTAATAAATCTATTTTCAGCTATCAAGCCAACGTTGAAAAATTTCTACTGAACAGAAATAAATGGCATATTTTTAGAGATCATTTTTAGAGGTATAGTTTTAGGTTTTTTCTTGAAGTTTAAACTAGCTCTTTCTAATAAAAAGTTGCACTCACTGATACATCGTAAGGCAAATATTTAGGGTAGGAATTTTAAGCCTAAATGGCTTAAAATTGGCAAAATTACAGGCAACTCGTGTTGCTTGTAGATCAAAAGCATGATTTTCCTACAGACAGCATCTAGGAAGCTTAGCTGTCTACACTGCCAATAAATGGAAGGTACCATCAGGCAATGAATTAATTTTTGTTTAGAATCAGAGAATTATTGACAGATTAAAATTGGAAGGGATAATTGAAGGTTACCTAATCCAACCTCTTGCTCAAAGAAGGGCTATTTTCAAAGTTATATCAGGTTGCCCAGTGTCTTCTCTAGCTGAGTTATGAAAACCTGCAAGGGTGGAGATTTCACAACCCTTCTGGGCAACCTCCTCCGATGTTCAGCCTCTTTCACTGTGAAGAATTTTCTCCTCAGGGTCAGCCACAATTTTCTTTATTGCATTATGTTCCTTATTGTCCTTCTGTTATGTACTTCACAGGAGAAACTCTTTTATACTATAGCCTTGATTTATGTAACTGAAGACTATAGGTCAATCCCTGTGACGGT
>NW_009260525.1:0-5968 GCF_000687185.1 Egretta garzetta | reverse complement strand
CACCTAGACTCCTCTCTGAGGGAGTTTAGAAAGCAAGGGGATCTTTTCTGAACCTCATGACTCAATGGGAGGGTCTCCCTGACAGTTTTGTCTGACCCTGTCCTCTGCAGTAAATAACAAAGTGTACCTTGCCATCGAATGTTATAAATTATTGTCGCAGTTACCACTGACCTTTGTTAACTCACTGTTTTACACCAATAAACCACATTATTTTTGCCTCCCTCTCACTCCATCCATGGCAAATCCCCTCTTTTAGCTTTTCATTCTTCAGTTCACTCAGACATAGTTTCCTTAGGCCTTTCCTTGCACTGTGTCTAGTTTGTCAACATCTGTCTTATTCTGTGGCATCCAAAATGGGACACATTTTTCCAACCACATTGCAGTATTCCAGCCTCCTAAGTACCAGGACAATGGGAATAACCACTTCCCTTGATATACTGGCTGTACTATACCCTTGAAAAATGGCCTAATATCTGGTTAGCTGTCATCATTGCAAGTGCAAGTAAATACAACCATGAAACACATGCACTTTTATTTACAGGGTTTGTAGGATTCTGCTACAGTTACGCTTAAAACATATATATTTGTTTTAATTTATTCTTCTTGTACTTACAATTTATAAAATGTGTTTCGTTCAAGAGCTTTGGCCAATTTTCCAGCATATAAGTATAAAAATATTTTCACAGATTAAATATTATTTATCAGAATATTTTGAATTTTTAAAAATTTTATTTATTTTAAAATAAATGAATAAATAGTATTTTCTATTTAGATATATTTTTAGAAAAAACTGTAGTTGTGTCTGCATGGAATAAAGATTTTGGAACATAGAGTTGTTCTGTGGTAGCTGAAGACAATGTTCCAAGGTTGGCAACTGCATGGAAGAAGTTATAGGTTCACTGCTGCATCTGACAGACATTGCTGTACTAGAGACATTGCAGCAGTTGAGGGCCTGTTGTGGTTTAACCCCGGCAGGCAGCTCAGACCTACACAGCCACTCATTCCCCCCAGGTGGGATGAGGGAGAAAATTGGCAGAGTAAAGTGAGAAAACTTGTGGGTTGAGATAAAGATAGTTCATTAGGTAAAGCAAAAACTGCATGTACAAGCAAAGCAAAGCAAGGAATTCATTCACTACTTCCCATCATCAGGCAGGTGTTCAGACATCTCCAGGAAAGCAGGGCTCCATCACACGTAACAGTTCCTTGGGAAGACAAACACCATCACTCCAAACATCCCCCCCTTCCTTCTTTTTCACCGAGCCTTTATTGCTGAACATGACATTATATAGCATGTGATATCCCTTTGGCCATTTGGGGTCAGCTGTCCCAGCTGTGTCTCCTCCCAACTCCTTGTGCACCCCCAGACTACTCACTGGTGGGGTGGGCTGAGGAGCAGAAAAGGCCTTGATGCTGTGTAAGGAATAACTAAAACACTGGTGTGTAAACAACACTCTTTTGGTCACAAATCCAAAACATCCAAACCTGAATCCAGAGGAAGCATTGGTAATGGTAATTTTCTGTATTATTGTCATAAATAAAAGTCTCTTTCCTTGTTTGATTTTATTTCAGTAAGGGTTTCTCTATCACAGACAAGGAATTCATTGTCAATCGTAATTATGATGTTATATCAGAGCTCTGAGAATACTTTGATTCTCCCCCAGCTTACAGGATAAATATCTGCTCCTCTTTTTGAATAAAAAAATATCTAGGGAAGATTCTGGTTAGCTCAGTAGCAGATGTTGTTATTGATTCTGATCCAGCTGTTGGCACTGCCTTCCCTCCCCCCTGTTACCACAACAAGAGGAAAAAAGAAAAGTTTAATTTAGCTCTTAACCTTCAGCCCCTCTGAGGAATGTGTCATAATTTCCATGTGTTATGCCAATTGATTTCATATGCATTATTTTACTTTCATCCCTAAAGTGGTTTTGCCACATTTAAAGCAGTTAAAGCAAATGGAAAGTAGAATTGCAGAAAGATGAATAGAAACTTTGACATCAGGGAATAGGTAATGATATGCCTTGGGGCAGGATCCGGTGAGAACAGAGGTACTTGAAGTGGGACTTAAGTGACATTTACTGGTGTATCTCAAACTTCAGTTCTCTGTTTGCCTGTTCAACATCTATCTGGTTCTTCTTATTTGACCTTTGTGCAGTTTTAACAGACCTAAGGATCTTAATGCTAAGTTATATTAAAGTCTATTAAACAATTATACTTCTACCTGAGTCCTGTAAGGGGCCTTATCAAGATCCCTGTGAAATACAGAGAAGGCAGTCACTTAAAAAATGTGTGTATGTATATATGGCAGATGTGGCGATCATAGCTCACTGAGCAAACAGAAATTCTGCATTCAGTTCTTTCCTCTGTTGGTGGACTTTTAACCCTCCAGACTGGAGGCAGTTCACAGGAACTGAGAATACTTCCACCTATTTTACTGAGGCTATGGCATTTCACATAAGTTTTATAAGGCCCCAAAAGAAACAGGAAGAGTATGCTACTCTACAGTCTATTTGTTAGGGAATTACCTGTTGTAAAGAAATCCTAGTGTCATGGTTTAACCTGGCTGGCAACTCAGCACCACGCAGCTGCTCATTCATTCCCCCCTCCCCCAGTGGGATGGGGGAGAGAATCGCGAAGAAAAAAAAAAGGTTAGAGCTGTGGGCTGAGATAAAGACAGTTTAATAAGAGAAAATAATAATAATAGTAATAATGAGAATGGTAAGAGAATATACAGAATATATAAAACGAATGATGCACAGTGCAGTTGTTCACCACCCGACGACCGATGCCCAGCCCATCCCGAGCCACGATCACTCCCCGAGCTGCGATCACTCTCGCTGCAACCGACTGACTAACCCCTCCCCCAAGCATGATGTTATATGGTATGGAATAGCTCTTTGGTCAGTTTGGGTTAGCTGTCCTAACTGTGCTCCCTCACAGCTTGTTATGCACCTGGCCGAGCAGGAGAAGCTCAAAAAGTCCTTGAGTAGTCTGAGCACTACTTAGCAACAACTAAAACCATCAGTGTGTTATCAACATTCTTGTAGTACTAAATCCAAAACACAGCACTATGCTAGCTACTATGAAGAAAATTAACTCTATCCCAGCCGAAACCAGGACATCTAGTTTGCAGTCACCTCCTGCTAGGTCTCCCTATATATAGACTTGGCATATTGAACTAAAAGTCTCTGGAATAGGTATGAATAATTATCTATACTTTCACTCAAAAGCTCTCCTTCTCTTTCTGGTTCAGTAAGAAATACTCTTTTTCTGGTCCAGTAAATTCCTAATCCTTAGGAATCATTCTTGTTATGTTTCCTCATATTTAGTATGAACTATGACACAAGATAGGTGGGCATGTTTGATGAATTTCAGATGCTTTGGATAGCATTTTAGAGGACACATGGACACTTTCACTCAGCCTCTGTCCCATGTTGGTCAGACATGATTCAAACTAGTCTGGCACCTCATAGCTTTATTAGCACTTTATTAGGTACTTTCTCAAGATAATACTCTGAAAATAAAGAGTGCAATGAAGTGAACCTGCTTCTTCTTGAAGTACGTAACTCTTCCTAAGCATCAATTATAAAAACCTATGAACTTAATTAAGCCTGTGCATCCAACTCAGATAAAGGATTCCTCTGTAGTGTCAAACATCCATACAGTGATATGTCTTGGCACTTCTCTTCTAGACCTTCGTGTATTATATTTGTTAGTTACTTTTCTATTGGTTTAAGGCTAACACTTCTCTGTATCATTTTTATTAATAATGTATATGCTAAAAAGAAAAAAAAAAAGCTGTGGTGCTTATGAAAACAGTAGAGGGAATGTGTTTTCCAAGAGATACATGCATTCAAACTACTACACTAAAGCAACTTTTTAGAACTCACTTGAAAAGGTAATTAAGTACATAACAACCAAGTAACTAATTTCTTAGTCCTTTTCCTCATCTTTAATTATGATGGTAAGATTCCTACACTCACACAGGTGGAAGAAATAGTTTAACATTGCTATATAATTTATATGTGAATACCAGAAATCTACCTCTATTATTCTGATGGTGTGCTAAGTCTACCAAATAGTACCATTTCTCAAAAATCATGATTTTTTAATGTTTAACCAAACCAGCTCATTTTAGCCTAATGTAGAATAAAATATTCTGTTTAATTTAAAAGTTCTAAATTCTTCTCTAAGGATGACACTATCCCTTTAAAACATTTTTCTTCAATTTGTTCTTTATGTTTTGACAGTATTGTTTCATCAGTTAATTCTTGTGCAAAATAAATACTGTATTGATATACCCAAGTTAGATTCCTCTTCAGAATTTTTCGCATCATTACAGGTGGTGGTGAGGTTTCAGAGACTGCTCTAAATGAGGAAAAAGTGTGTTAATGAACAATTGAAAAGCAAGTTCAGTTGTGACAAACTGCTCAGATTTCTAAATAGTTGACATGAAAACTCTTGATAAATTACGTTGTTAAGTACTCTGCATATAGGAATTAGGTAGGGACTCACACTCTTTTTTACATAAACGTAAATAAATTGTTCAAAATTTTCATGGGATCACTCTACAAAATTATTAAATAACATTGTCAGATTATTATATTATTTTTGAAGTATGAAGGGGCTTATGTAATAGATCCTAACTTCTGTGTCCAGGTAAAAATCAATGATTTGGGGAAAAAAAAAATATAATATATCCAAACCCTAGACCTATAGAACATGACCATTTTTCTGTAATGCTGTAGATTGCATCTTTGTCATAGTACATATTATACTACATGTGCCAGTGTTCTTTGTGTTGTTTTCTCCATCTCAGCGTTCTCCATCCTGTTCTCTTAGACAGTGATTCATGTGCCTATGCTGAGATGTGCAAAACATGGTAGAATGGTAAAACAAAGCAGATAACTCACTTTACAAATTTCCAAGTGCCTTAATGATTTGATGTTCCCATGTTCTGCTCGGGGTGCTACCTACAGATTTCCTGTAGGAAATGTTGGATGATATGCTCTGACAAAACAGGTGGCCTGATGAATGTAAGCACTTCACTCGGAGGCGGCACATGCAAAGCTCTTCTATACATGATTCCCAGATGTTTAATGTACTTCTTCAGGAAATATAATTTATGTCTTATGCTGTGTATACCCATATAATGTTTAAACATTTTATGTGAGCGTTCCAGAGCAATATACCTCTCATCAGCTCATGTCATGCTTTGAGTCACAGTCTAAGTGATCTCCTCACTTACTGAAAATTACCTCCTGTGCAGAAATTAATCTAAGATCAGAGAGAGGAAAAACACACTGTGATGTGATTTTCTATTACACCAATGAATTTGTTATTGTAAGAAATAGGGTGAGATGAGGTTCTTACCATAGTTGGTATTACTAAGCATGCATTTTGTCTAATGAATTTCTAATGACAAATATGTGCAGAACATAAGGAAAACAGAACCCAGCATCACTTATGTCCAGTCTCCCAGAAATCTGTTCAGGTGTCACAGTACAGACTGAATACAATTTATTGTGGGATTTTCAGAAATGTTTGTGAGTAACTTCCACTGAAATTAACAGAATCTCAAAGATAAAATATAATAATAATAATAATAATAATAATAATAATAATATAGTTATTTTGGTTTTAATTGGATAATTATGAATGTGACAAAATGATTGCTTTTCCAGAGTTCATTAGAACAACACAGGTTAATTCCTATTTAATTACGGTGAGAGTACTACCATTTACTACCTGTTATTTAGGTTTCAAATATTGTGTCATAAACCAATTATTAATTCATATAACTTCATTAGGAGTGGTATATTAGTTACAGATACTGATATTTGTAAAGCTGTGAAAACAATTTTAATCCCAGTTTTCGAGGTAACATTATTAGAACATTCGAGTTCAAATATTACTCTTTCCTCATCTGTATGATTGTTAGTATTCATCATTTCCTTACTACTTAAAAAAA
>NW_009260524.1:1827-3157 GCF_000687185.1 Egretta garzetta | reverse complement strand
CCTGTGTGGTGGCCTTGGACAATGGAGACAGCCGCTCCATGGGTGCCTTGAGTCTTCTCAACTACTTCTAGGTGCCATGGGGTCAGACACGCATGTCTGTGCATGTGTGTGTGTGTTGTTGAAGCCATCTGTCGAGTCTATCCTGAGGGTCACTAGAAGAAAACTAGGTGCTTGGAAGGCATGGATTGCCTGATGTGTGTGAGACAGGGGGAACCAAGGTGTGACAGTGCCTATTTCTCTCTTCTGATTTATCTCTTCTTTCCAGAAGCAGTGCAAAGGGCCTCAGTGGGAGCAAACAGATTCATCCCCTCCCTCCCACAACTTCTGCCCTGCAGAAGCTGGTCACCCAAGTGTGAATGCACCTGGGCATCACAAACAGCGCCCAGAATGCTGGAGGGGTGGTCCTCGCAAGGAAACTATGCCAGGTTCCTAAGGTCTCTGGTTGGTCAGGGATTCACCTGAATCCCCTTGAGAAGACCCAGCAGCTGGCTCACTGCTTTAGGACATGGCCACGGATTGAGTCTGGCATTCTCTGGATGTATCTATGCCCCATGCTTGCGGCTGAATCATCCTCTCATTCCAGAGAAAATCTGCCAATGTCTGGCATCCCGACCTAGAGCCAGAATTCCTAGCATGAGACAGTCAACAACATTTACACTCCCCTTCCTTCCCTCTGCCCAGGACCTGAAGGTACTTTCTCATTTGGAATTAAAAAGGCACAAACCATTCTGCTTCATGCTCGCTGTGCCAGGGCGTTCCCACATCTCGAACCCCACACCAGTTTGGAACAAGTCCATCGTTGCACCCAGTTCAGGCTTGGTTGTGGAAACACTTGAATGTGCTTGGCAAAGTCCCCCAGCTGCAGAGCTGTGAAATGCTGGGCAGCGAGTCTCTCCTGACACTCCTGGGGAGGACATCAGCCCTTCCCAAGGGTCCGCGCTATTCCCCTTTCCCATGTGCATTTCAGAACCAATGGGTCCAGTGCCCAAGGACAGGCTGATGCCCACCCTTCTCGGCTGTGCTCTCCCTCTCAGTGGCATTTGGAAAAATGCCTGTCCTCAGGTAGTCATCACTGCTTGTCATTCCAATCTTTTGGTGCAGAACTGTGTCTGTGGCGTGATGAAACCCTCTGCAGCCCGTGAAAGCAGCCAAAAGCAAATGAAACCAGTGTGGACGCAGAGGTTCCTCCCAGCCGAGCACTGGTGATTTCCCTGGGAAGGAGAAGAGACAGGAAAAGGAGTGGGAGCACTCTCCATCAGTGGATGAGCGTGGGAAGGGTTTGAACAGAGACTCTTGTCCAGCGTCTGGCTGATGGGTGTTTTTCACTTCC
>NW_009260524.1:1100-1479 GCF_000687185.1 Egretta garzetta | reverse complement strand
CCACCGCAGCGCAGGCAGGGGGGGCCGAGGCGCAGCCCCACCACAGCCCCCAGGTGCCGCGGCGCGGCAGGCTGAGCTCAGAGCTAAAGGCAAGCAGTGGCAGGGAGGGAACCCCTCCTCAGAGCATCCCCCACCTTTCTGTGCAGTGCTGCAAGCTGCGGGCACCACTGTGGGCTCAGGGCACAGAAATAGGCAGCGCTGTCCTGCAGCTCGGCACCCTGCACATGCAGAAGCACCTGGGAGGTCTCCACAGACAGTTCAGAGGAGAAGCGCCCTGAAGCCACACGAGGTTTCCATTTGTCCACCCGCAGCAGCATCTGAGGGGACTGGGTCTGGCGCTGCTGGTACCAGGAGAAGGAGGGGATGGGGGCCGTGAGGG
>NW_009260524.1:0-431 GCF_000687185.1 Egretta garzetta | reverse complement strand
GCCAGCCCGGCCTCCCGGCCCCTCCCTTCCCCCACCACCTGCGCAAACTCTTGCCTCATTCTGCCCAGCCCGCAAGTCACAGCTCACCAAAGCCTGCCAGTCCCACCAGGGCTGCCAGCAAAACCGGGACCATGTCACGCTCTGCCTTGCTGGGGTGCCCTGGGACCTGCCAGCATGAGAGACCTGATGCTTGCAACTTCACCTCGTTGTCTGCCTCTGCCAGATCACAGAGGCCTCCAACCCACAGCCCAGAGGGTGGAGCAAAACTCTCTGCCTGCTGCTCCAGGCGGGGCCTCTTTGGGTCTGTCCCCCAGCCTCTCCCACACCAAGGCTCTCTATAGGGTTGTGAACTCATGGGTTCAGTCCTTTCCATCTAAGATACACGCAGGCCTTGTGAGCCTGACACCAAGTACCCAGCCAGCTGCACAGGC
>NW_009260523.1:0-803 GCF_000687185.1 Egretta garzetta | reverse complement strand
TCCACCCAATTTCATCCATTTTCAACCATTTTCCACCATTTTTCACCCTTTTTCAACCATTTCAACGCGGGGGCCGCCGCGGGCGTCTCCACCGCCCAACCCCCCCACCAGGGTTTTTGCTGCGTGTGGTAAAAAAAACCCACCCCGTTTCCACCATTTTCCACCATTTTCACCCGTTTTCCACTGTTTTCCACCATTTTCCTCCCATTTTTACCCATTTTCACCCGATTTCAACCATTTTGCAAATTTTCACTGTTTTCCACCCATTTGCCACCCATTTCCACCCATTTTCACCCATTTTCCACCCAATCCTTGCCCCAAACCCGACCACAAAGAGGCCACCAGAATTTCCCTAGAATGCTCAAAAAACCCCATTTCCCCCCATTTTCACTGTTTTCCACCCATTTGCCACCATTTTCCACCCATTTTCACCCATTTTCCACCCAATCCTTGCCCCAAACCCGACCACAAAGAGGCCACCAGAATTTCCCTAGAATGCTCAAAAAACCCCATTTCCCCCCATTTTCACTGTTTTCCACCCATTTGCCACCCATTTCCACCCATTTTCACCCATTTTCCACCCAATCCTTGCCCCAAACCCGACCACAAAGAGGCCACCAGAATTTCCCTAGAATGCTCAAAAAACCCCATTTCCCCCCATTTTCAATGTTTTCCCCCCATTTTCCACCATTTTCCACCATTTTCCACCCATTTTCACCCATTTTCCAACATTTTCCACCCATTTTTACCCAATTTCACCCATTTTCCAACATTTCCACCCATTTTCACCCATTTTCCACCCA
>NW_009260522.1:0-275 GCF_000687185.1 Egretta garzetta | reverse complement strand
AATCTGCACCCCAGGTCCCTCAAACCTGCACCCTGTGTCCCCAAAATCTGCACCCCAGGTCCCTCAAACCTGCACCCCCTGTCCCCTAAAATCTGCACCCCAGGTCCCTCAAACCCGCACCCTGCGTCACCCAAAACCTGCACCCCATGTCCCCCAAAATCTGCACCGTGTCCCTCAAACCCGCACCCCCTGCCCCCCAAAATTTGCACCCCGTGTCCCTCAAACCTGCACTCTGAGTACCCAAAATCTGCACCCCAGGTCCCTGAAACCTGCAC
>NW_009260521.1:43570-44257 GCF_000687185.1 Egretta garzetta | reverse complement strand
CGGCACATGCGGGACCTGCAGATCATCGACGCCTACCGGGAGCACATCAAGGGCGAGAGCATCTCCCGGGTGCTCAGCCAGGCCATCACCGCCACCCACACCGTGCACGCCGTGCTGGGGACAGCAGAGTTCTTCGAGTTCACCCTGAAGAACCCCTACGGCGTTCAGCACACTGTGACCATCGAGGTCGACCACCCCGATCTCAGGTGGGGGCTGAAGGAGGGTCTCCCCTGTGTGCCTGGGGAGATGCCAGGGTGGCACCGGCTTCCGACAGGTCCTCACCAGCACCTCTGCTGCTCGCTCCCCCAGTGTCATACTGGACCCAAGGGAGTGGCGTCACTTCAAGGAGCTGACCGAGAGTGTTACACCAGTGGAGGAGGAGATGTTCCACCTCTGTGACGACCTCAGGCCTCAGATCTACCTGCGCCCCAACGAAACCGTCCGTATCCCCTTCAAATACCAGACCTTCTCTCCGGACCCCATGGTCGTCGCGGCGCAGGTAGGTGCAGGCCCCCGTTTTGAGCTGTTCCCAGTAGGAAGCGTTTCCTTCAGCTGTGTTTGCCTGTGCAGGGCAGGGTGGTACCACCACGGGGGGCACTGCGCAGCCGTAGCGGCGCTTCGTCCCGAGGCAACCCCCTCTTGCACCCCGCAGGGGCCGGCAGGGCTGGGTGCTGGGACCGAGGTGGC
>NW_009260521.1:41358-43532 GCF_000687185.1 Egretta garzetta | reverse complement strand
CCAGGTGAGGGAGCTGGGCAAAAACACCGCTGGGGCGGCTGTGCGGGAAGAGAAGCATCGCTCTCGCAAAACTCCGTCCCTCTCCCGCCGGGCCCCCGGGACAGGTCTCCTTCCAGGTGAGCGGGGGGAAGCCCATCGCGCTCCTGCGGGTGAAGGTGGAGCCGCAGCCCCATGTGGTGGACCAGACCTTCCGATTCTACCACCCGGAGCTCACCTTCCTGAAGAAGACCATTCGGCTGCCCCCCTGGCACACCCTCCCTGGTGAGCCCGCGGCTGGGGGCTTGGGGTCTTCCTCTGTCACCTTCCGTGGTTCGTAGGGGCCTCTCTGGAGGTGCAGGTGGCACCCAGGGGGCTTGTCTTTGCTTCCTCGCCCTTTCGCAGCCTTGGGAACCCCTCCTCACTCTTCATCCGCTTGCCTGCATTAATTTTATACTTAATTCCCTGCACCAGTATGCCCGTGTGGTTTGCTGGTAGCCCGGCATAAGGGATTCTGGTCTGCGGCTGCGTGGGGTGCAGGGTAGCAAGCACAAACAGAGAAAATGCTGAACACAATTTCATCTCCGTCCCTCTCCTCCGCAGGTGCGCCGGTGGGGATGCCGGGGGGGGAGCCTGAGATGTTCGTTCGCTGCAGCGACCCTGACATCATTTGCGAAACCAAAAATATGGTACTGGTTACACTCCGGCGTCGGTCTGTCCTTCGCGTCCTTCTGCTGTGGGTGGTTTTTGTCGGCAGGGAGATGCCTTGCACCCGCGGAGCGTCCCCGTTTATCAGCCCCTGGTAGCGCCACGCTGGAGGCGATGAAGCTGGAGTTGTCCTTTATTCCTAATTAAAAGGAGCCGCGTTGTTGTTGCGGTCGAAGCGGAGTGCCGCGCCTCACCGCGTTGTGCAGCAGCCTGGGTTCGCTTGTTCCTTTGAGCAAGTACCAGATGATTAAAAAGGCTGGGGAAAAGCAGCCTTTTGTCGGGCGTGGGATAGACCTTCCCTGCTGCTGGGGGCGTGTGGCGGGGGGCTGGCGCGTCCTCTGGACGATGGGCGACGCTGGGGCGGTGGGGAGGGCCGTGCCACACCGAGGTGCTCTTTGGGCCCTGCTCTGCGTCCCTTCCCAAGCCCAGCCCTCGCTTTGCAACGCCTGGCAAAGGTTTCCTGGGCTCACTTTGCAGCTGGGGGAGGTGGAAAGGCAAAATTAATACGTGCAGATGGTGACGAAGGGTAGTTGCTGATTGCTGTTGCAGAAACACGTTAGTATGGTAATTGGATTACGGCTTGTTAGAAAACTTGGGGAAAATTTGCCAAAATTTGATTACAGATGCAGACCTGGAATGCGATAGTCCTTTGTATCCTCTTTTGTAATTAAAAATACTGGAAGAGCTCAGCCAAGCTGTATAATAACTTAATAACACAGTTTAACTAGATGCTGAAAGCATCTGCTTTCCTAAGTGGGCTGGTGGCGGGTTTTTCCGTTACCGGGAAGGAAACCCTGGAGTCCTCATTAGCTGGTCTGATGGCGAGGTTAACTGGGACCAATGCTCTGATTTCTGCACGCAGGGGCCTGGGGAGCCGCAGGACATCTTCTTAAAAGTAGCCGGAGGACCGAGCCCGCAGATCAAAAAGTTCTTTGTTGCTATTTATACGTAAGTAGCAGGACCCCAAAAAGTGAGAAACGCTAACCCCGAGCCTGAGGTGGGGCAGGGGGGAGCTCCACCGCCCTTTCCTTGCTCGTGGCTTCCCACGGCCGGCCGGCTTTGAGCAGCAGAACGCTGGGCAGGAGGCTTCCCAAAATGTTTGCAGCTTAGGGTTTTATGTCGTTCGCTTCCCCCCTAAATAATCCCTGGCCAGAGCATCTCTGGTGTGCGAGCCGATGCCTCCCGGGCCAGCCGGGCTGTCTCTGTGTCAGACGGTGCTGTTATGTGAGCTTTGGGAACGGGGGAGACTGCAGTTGGGGTCCTTAGACGAAGCTTTCCCAGAGCTCAGGCTCCAACCTTGGGCTCCCCACGTGGTGTTCGGGGGCCCGCTCTGAGCCTGCGGTGCCATCGGCGAGCCCCGTCCGTCTGTCTGTGCTGCAGGGACGCCTGGCTGGCGGTGCCCGTCCAGATCTGGCAGTTCTACCTGCACTCGCTGCAGCGCCTGGACGTCAGCTGCACGGCCGGGCAGGCCACCCCCCCCTCCCTGCTGG
>NW_009260521.1:39584-41347 GCF_000687185.1 Egretta garzetta | reverse complement strand
GGCGAGCGGTGGGCTGGTGGGGACCAGCCCGGTGACATCCCCTCCGGAAAGGGAAAGGCAGCCCACTCAGAATTATGAACGATTTACTGCCGTAAAGTGTTTGCGATAATTATCTTTTGATTAGAGCTGTCATGTGTAGGATCGTTGGCACGAAACCCCGGAGGGCAAATTATCTGCGTTAATGAGACCATCTGAAGACTTAACAATTTCTTTAGAATCCGTTTGGCCATAATTGCGAATGTGAATAATAAAAGGCACAAAAACCCCGCCACTGTCCCGTAAACAAAAGGGAAGGTCTCCCCGGGCGAAGCCTGCGAGGGGAGGGAGTCCCCGGGCTGGGGAGGAGCTGGCTCGCCCCGGCGGCGCGGCTCCGATCCTCCCTGACGTGCAGCCTGTCCCGGCGGGTTCATGGAGGTGGGATTCGGTAGGGGTGGTGTAGGTGCGCAGGTTTTTGAGATCCATTGGGTCCAGTTTATGCTCCGAGCCGGACGCGGTGGAGGCGCGGTCGGCCGCTGCAGCTCCCGGTGTTGCTGTCCGCAGGTGGATCCGGATGGCGCCTTCCTTCTCCCTGCCAACGGCATCCAGGACCTGTACATCGGCGTGAGGCCTCGGCGGGCTGGCAGCAGGCTCATCTACCTCCACCTGGTAGACGTGGAGTCCCACCAGCTGGTGTCCTCCTGGCTGCTCTGCCTGTCCTGCAGGCAGCCCCTCATCTCCAAGGTACGGCGGCTCTCGCGACGGAGGAACGCGGGACGGCCCTGGACCAGCAGTCGCACCCGGGGCTGTCCCCTGCTTCTTCCTCTCTTTACATCTATGGGTTCTTTGGCGCTCGCCACCCTAAGCACACATTTAGACCTCGGGTGCTTGAATAATCTCACTGAAGACCACGGCAAAATGTCTTTCAGCCTGTTTTGAAGGCGGTCCCATGCTGAGGGGCGCCAAGGCCGAAGTATCCCCGGTTGTGAAATCAAAGCTACAGCGTGCTGCGTCCTATTAGCACTGTGCTGGCAGAGGCCTTGCCTCAAAGATAGAAAATTAGATTTCCCAGCTAATGTGTTCCTTTTAAAAACGTCTTCCCAAACCCCTCGGTACCAGGGGAAGTTCAGATCTGCATTTAAGCCGATGCCCCGGTGTCCTGCCAAGTGCCAGCCTGTGTCCCGGTGCCGCGGGGCCTTACCTGAGCGAGTGCCACGGCTCTCCCCGTGGATGTCCATTAATTAGCTGGAGAATGAGCCGGCCGGTCCCAGCTGCTGCCCCGGCCCTTTGTCGTTCGGGCTTGTAATTACTTCTGCGAATGTGCTGGTGCCAGCAGCAGCGTTGAGGAAGACGCTTTTGCTCCAAGGTGGTTTCTTTTACCTGCTGGTAGAGATCAATTGGAAGGTGTAGAAGGGGAGGGGGGGACGTAAGGCAATGTGCCCCTGAAACGCCCCCTGCCGTGCGTCGGTGCAGGAGGTGATTCTCCATGGCCGGTTTGGGGGAGTGCCCGATGTCCCCTCTGCCCCCTCCACGGTCTGTGCCGCCTCTGCCATGGCTTGTGCTCGGCCCGCAGGCGTTCGAGATCGCGCTCCCCGCCGGAGGCGGGAGAGGCTGCAACAAGCGCATCACCTACACCAACCCCTACCCCTCGCCCCGGCTCTACTTCTTGGGCACCAACCGCCCTGACCTCCTGCAGTTCAAGGAGGACTCCTTCGAGGTACGTCCTGCCCCTGCTCCCCCCTTGCCAGCCCCCCCAGCGTCTGCCTGGACCGTGGGATGCGCGGAGC
>NW_009260521.1:36959-39365 GCF_000687185.1 Egretta garzetta | reverse complement strand
CGGTGCCCTTGCAGTCGCCTCCCCGAGCCTCGCTGTCCGCCGGGATCCCCGGGCATTGCCGTGAGCGCCGGTGGTGCCACGGGCTCCATCTGCACAAACATGGGGGGAGAATGTGTTTGCTACGGCGCGTCGGAACCACGGGATGTCTTTATTTTTAAGTGTTACTATATTTTAGGCATGTTGGAATCTTTTTTTTTAAACTTAAAAAGTTTGCAGATCTGATTCTGCAGGGTATTTTTAAAGTATTTTATATTCTACAATGAGTTTTGCACACACTGAAGAGGTTTTCTGGGGCTTTTTGATACTTTTTACTCATCCCAGATCAGATCAATTAAACTTGCTGCACAGAACCAGCGGAGTGTGGTGGCATTTTCTTCTGTGGGAGGTGGAAACCCTTGGAGTCCCCATCCTGCGGAGGTGAGTGCTGGGCTCGCCCTGCCCACCCCCCTGGTGCTGTCAGTCCTGTGGTGGGGAGTGCTGGGGGTCCCCTGCGGCACCCCCAATTCCCTGGAGCATCCTGGGGGTGAGGGCAGGAACAGTGGAGGGGAATGACAGCAAAAGGAACTGCGGGGGTGAGGGTCAATGGCCCCCTCCTGGTGTGCTTGTGTGTTGGGTACCAAAAGGCTCCCCCCTTCCTCACCACTGCGTAGCACCTCTGTCCCTGCTCACTTGTGCTGTAATGCAGTGGGTAGAGGGGGGAAAAACCCAGAGAGGTGAGAAAAAAGGCAGCAGAGATGGGCAAGGGGGGGGGAGCCTCCTGCGGGGGTGGCTGGGGTCCCTGCCCCGGCTGTGCCCTCTGCTGCCGCGGCTGGGTGATGGGCAGAGCCTCGAGGGGCAGCCCCCCCGCGAGCCCTGCGTCCCTGCTCGTTACGGGGTCGGAGGCTGATGGATCGGTAGCCTCGATGGAGTCGAGTGCCGAGTTCCTCTGCCTGCCTTGGACTGATCGGAAATGACAGCTAATATTTTAAAAATTATGGTACTGTCTGCAGCGCAGGGAGGCCCCTAAGTTGGGTTATTAAAGTAGATTAGCTGAATAATTTTCATTACCTTCTCATAGAAGGCTATGTCTCGAGGCTTATGGAGGAGCTGGTGCTGTACCCTCAGCCGTGGTGGCTCCGGGGGTGCGTGGAGCGCCAGGCGGTCGCAGCCCCCAGTGGGCTGGGGATGTGGATGCAGGGACTCGAGCTGAGCTGCTGTTAAATGCCACCGGCTGCTGTGGCACATGGCTCTCCTTGCCCATGCACGCGAGATGTGAGCGGCCCGGTGGGCACCAGCGTGCGGGCAGGGTGCTGCCGGCTCCCCCAAAGCCCACGGCCGGGCCCTGGGTTCGACCAGAAATCTGCAAAACCAGCGAGGCTGTTGAAAAGTTGCAGAAGACTTTCGCTGTAGGAGCTGGAGCTGTCGCGTGCCCTGGCTCTGTCCTGCAGCCAGGCTGGTAAATGAAGTGCTGGTTTAAGAAACCGGAGCCAGAGTTTGTCACCAGTTCCTGGCGTAAGGGTGTGTGGGAAAAGGCTCCGTGTCCCTGCCGTGACCGAGCTGGTCTGAGCTGTCTCCTGTCCAGCCTCAATTAATGCTGATGGCTTTGCTGTGGGTGCTGGAGGTGTAAGGAGGGGGCTGGATTTTTTTCCCCCCCCCCCCCCATATTTAGCTGCAGAGTTCAAGGGGAGTGTGGGAAACCAGGAGCCAGTTGGCAGCTTGGGGGTTCCCTTCTCCCCTCCATGTCCAGGGAGGCAGGGCAGGCGAGAGCCACGCGACCTTCCTTGGCTCAGAATTCCTTTCCTACGGCACCCACAGTCCCATAAATCTTGGTAGGGCTTTAATACGCCCTGCTGGTGCCCGTGAGTTGGTTTTTCATGGTGTTAGCTTTAATTTAATTTAATTAAACAACTTCCTTCCTTTGGACATAAGCAAACCACAGTGGTGGCTCCTGGCAGGTCTGTGGGCAGGGGGCTGGGGGGGATGGTGTGGTGAGACCCCATCCTGCCGCGGAGCAAAGAGCCTCGGCAGAGCTGCGAGGCGTGCACGAGCCCTCCAGAGCCGGACAGCCCTCGAGGGGTGCCGGCATCTGCCCCACTGCGCTGCTCCTCCGGCGCCTTCTCCGCTCTGCCGGGCTGCGGACGCGCTGCCGGGAGGTGACCGGGACGGCTCTGCTGGGACGGCTCCCGCTCCCCCCGCCTCCGCGGGCTGTTCTCCGCGAGCTTTGCCAACCAGTGCTGGCATTTCCCATCCTGAGCGGGGTGGGTGGGGAAAAAAAAAAAAACCAAACCATCAAAATTCATTTGCTTACCCAGACAGGAGCTGTCGTCGTCAGGGCGCTGCTGCGGCAGCTGAACTTTACTGAGCCTCAGAACAAACAACCCTTCCAGGCTGTTTGGATCAGATGAGGTGGGGCGCAGAGGCAGGAGC
>NW_009260521.1:35806-36868 GCF_000687185.1 Egretta garzetta | reverse complement strand
GGGGTGGGCAGGAGGCACGGCGAGAACAGCAGCAGAGGAATAAGAGCAGCTGAATCTGCCCCTGGCTCCCCGTACGCCCGGCCTGGCCTTATCCACGCCTAAAAAAGGGCAAGTAGAAATGAGAATATGAATTCTAAAAGGAAACAGGGAGTTGGGTGACACAAGCCCTTTTGGTCTGGGAACTGCGGAGATGCCCGGGCCTCAGCAGGGCACGCCTTGAGCCCGGACTGTTAAACCCGCCTTATTCTTCCCATTCTGAGGATGAACGTGTGACTGCCTGAGAACCCCCTAATTAAACAAAGCTCACCGTAATATTTGCTGGGCTCGTGCTAGCCCTGTAATGCAACACCACTGGGTATTGGTATTGGCTGAAATGAGTATTTAGAGGCTCTGCCAAACTGAAAGCGGACCGACTCGTTTGGAAGTGGCAGCGCAGCAGCGAGCAAACGCTTCTGCAACCGGCCGATGGGCTTGGTTTTTTCCCGGTGACGGAGCCACGTGGCGCCTTTCGGCTGGCGTTGGCCGAGTGGCGTGGCGCCGTCTCTTCCCCCCTTCTCTTAATGAGTGAGCTACAGAAGGACGCTGTGCTATGCAGTTAGTGGGGCGCGGGCTCTGCTCTGGGTGCAACAGCAACACTGGGGAAAAATGCCACTCTGTTGGCTCCGTAAAAACTCCTGTGAATTCCCTGAGATGCCTGGTGGGGCTGGAGAAGGAGGAGGAGGAGGAGGAGGAGGGCAGAGACAACTCAGCGGTCCAGGGCAGCCGCCTGCAGGTGCTGAGCTTTAAGGGAGCGGTCCTTCCACCTAGCAAATCAAACAACTTTGGTGTTATAACGCGTTGCCCTGGCATTTCCAGCTGGAAATGTTTTGATTCTCAAGCCTGAAATGAGTTTTTATTTTGAAATGCATTATTCATTTTCTTTTAAAAGGTCAAAATCTAAATGAAATGCTTTAATTCACCTGAGATGAATTTATTAGTTTTTGTCTTTGGCAGGCACAGGGTAATTCACCCCAGCAGCTGCGTGCTCGGGCGGCGCGCGGGCAGCGAGCAGCCACCGGATGT
>NW_009260521.1:31854-35774 GCF_000687185.1 Egretta garzetta | reverse complement strand
TAACTCTCCTCCCTTTCAGAGTGCTCTGCTGCCGCGGATGCATGCGATGCAAAGCATCATATATGTGTGTGTGTGTGTGTGAGATATGCAGAGGCGGTGACTTTGATTTTTCTCAAGCCACTTTTAATGAGGTTGCACCTCTGGCTGCAGGTTCAGTAACTGCTCGCTCGGGTTTCAGTCCCCGCGCATCTCTTCCCTTCCTCATTTCCCAGTACATTTCACCCAGGAGAAGCTGAACGCCCTCCTGGGCCCCGGGACCCCGGCTGCCCTTCGGGGGCACCCGCAGCGTACGGGCAGAGGAGCCCCCGGCTCCGCAGCTTGGATGACAGCAGAGCAGCCCCTGGGCTGCCAGCTCTCCCCATCGCCCTCCCTGGGGAAAAGTGCTCCGACTGCCAGGGGAGAGCGAAAACGTGCTGGGAAGTGAGGAGAAGGCGTGGGAGCCGCTGGCCGGCATTGCCAAAGATCACCTCGATGTTTTTGTGCCGTTATTGGGACAAGTGACCTTGTTGTCCCCGGCTGCTCCGGCTCCCGCGCCGAGCGGCTGTGCCCCGGGGTGCTGGCGAGTGCTCGCAGCCTTTCCTTCAGCACAGCTTGAAACACTTCGCTCCGTGTTGGAGAAAGTGCTTCAGAAAACTTACAGAGGTTCACGCCAGCGAGTCGTTGGGCTTCATGGTGAGGAGATAGCAGCTGGTGGTAATTATACGGCAGCTTTAAGACAAGCCAATTACTCCAGAGGTGGCAGAGCATCGTGGGGACGGGCTCCTCCTGGGGCGGTGCGGGCTCTGCCCTCCCCTTCCATCGAGGCGCTTTTCCAGAGGGAAAAAAAATCTGCAAAGCTACGCTCTGCTGGCTGGGGCACAGGGACAGCATCCCGGCTTTCCTGTGGCACAGTGTCCTGGCTCTCCCGTGGCACAGCATCCCGGCTTTCCTGTGGCACAGCGTCCCGGCTCTCCATGGCACAGCCTGGGCCATGCCCAGCTCCACCGTGCCTCAGGGAGGGTCCCAGCACCTTGTCTTTCAGCAAAAGCTTTCTTTTAAAAGCCTTCTCCTCAAGGGTCATTAATCTTCCTGTCTGAGAAGGAAGAAATGGCATGAACCTGTATTCCCTGTGGCTGCCGGTACCGGGAGCAGTGGGTGGCCAGTGTCTGAAGCCGGACGTGGTTCCCGGTGCTCGCTGTCTGGGGCGGATACGCTAAGGGGTATTAGGCCAATCAAGGTTCTCTCGTCCTCTGGAAGTTCAGGCCCTGTGCTTCCCCGGAGTGAGGTGCAGGATGTAACTCCGCAGCCAGGAATCCCTTTTGGTTCTCAACGTGCAGCCGAATGCGGCACAGCACTCCCGGCACTGCAGTTTGGGGTTTATTCCCCATTTCTCCCACACGGCTTCCTGAAGGCGCACCACCAGCTTGATACAAAACCAATTTAATGGTTACAAAACCCGGAGATAAAGCGGCTCTTAATGGATTTCTTTAAGATCAAGGCTGTCAAATACCAGGCTCAAAATCCTTTCTATAACAAGAGCAACTATATTAAGTGCACTCAATCAAAACCAGGCTGAAGGTTCCCTAAGTGAAACAATGGCTGTAGGAAATGCATTTTATTAGCGTCTCGGCAGAAAGGAGGGCTGGCAGGGGAGATGAAAAGCCTCCGAGCCGCGGCTGCCGCGCTCCCGGTCAGCCGGGATGGATGAGATGTGAAGGGCATTTTCAAAACACGTCCTTGCTGCCTAATCAGCTCCTGTTGGGAAGGGGTGGCAGGAGCCGTCCCTCAGAGCGCTGAGGTGGAACGCCCTCCTTGCCCGGAGGCTGTCGCTGGGCTGCAGCGGCCGGACCACGGCGAGGGGTGCTCGGCTGGGGACGACGCTCGTGAACGCGTCTCAAAATGCACCGTGGGAAATGTTGGCTGCTCCCCCGGGGAGCCCATCTCCTGCCCGCCTTTGAAGTTGAGCGGGGCTTCCGAGTCCGCAACGCTCCAAAGGTTTTTGGGGTCTGTGGCGAGGGGTTTTGGGGTCTGTGGCGGGGCTTTCTGCAGCCGCCGGGGAAGCGGACGGGGCGGCTCTGGTGCAGGCAGAGCAAGGCTGAAATGCGGAGCAGGTTGTAATAATAATTTGCAGCTACACGATGAGAAATTTGTAGCATTTATAAACTGCCGGTTGTTTTCAAATCATTTCCCTTCTTTCTGTCCCAGGCTTGACATCTGATGAAGAATCGAGGCTTTGTGATGATTTACCAATTAATTTATTGTACAGAGGTGGGAAGCAGCACGCACCTCAGTGAAGGTCGACGGCATCGCGTGTTCCCCTGCTATTTCCAAACACCATTCAGCTTTTTCAGTCACGGGTGTGGGTGCTGCAGGCAAGGAAGGCACCTCTGGCGAGGCTGCTCCTGCTCCTGCAGCAGCTCCCAGCGGCCGTCGGGAAGGCGTTCGTGGGAGCGAGACCGGATTGTCTGCCTCGCCGGGAGGTCTCCACAGCAGGTACGGCAGAGCATGCCCCCGAATTCACGCTTGTTGCTAGGGCCGAGCACTGCCCGCTGTTCCTCACTCCCCAGCCCAGGTTAACATCTGCTTCGTGCCCTGCTCCCCCCCCGCCCCCTTTTGATTAGCTCCTGTGAATCCATCCATGGAATCATAGAATGTTTTGGGTTGGAAGGGACCCCTAGAGGTCACCCAGTCCAACCCCTGGTAGCCGGTGCGTGAGAGCGGGCTATGCTGGGGGTACGGCTTATCAGATGTCACATGCAGCTTGTCTCGGGGGGGGAACACACTTCAATAATTAAATTAAATTAAACATCCTGGAATAAAAGCCTCGGAGGCTACGGCCTTCTGTTTGTCTTCAGAATAGGGATGGAGTGGGAGATGGGAACGGGAGGTGCCAGAGGACTGGGCCAGGTCTCTGCTGGTTTTACTTTGGGGCTCCATGTGCGATGGAGCATCTTGTGCTTCCATGCTTTCTGTTTTCTCCCTAAGGAAAGGTGTGTCCTGTCCAGAGAAAGATCAGACCGGCAAGTTTGCTGAAAACCAGTCCTGTGCAAATGGCCTGGGGGGCTGTTACCGGCATCTCCAACGGTGCCAGCCCGGGGGAAAACCTGAGGGGCAGGGGCTGCCCCAGGAGCCCCCAGAGACCCGCGGGAGGGAAGCTTCTGCTCGGCCTCGGGGGGCTCTGGCTGGATGATGGGTGCTTGAGCATCACCTGCAGCCCTGGGCTCTGGCTCCGTGCAGCTCATCCCATCCCATGGCATCCCATGGCATCCCATCCCATCCCATCCCAGTTAATTGTTGGTGATTAAAATTCCAACACTGGCAAACTGGAGCTAATTAATCTGGCATCTCACCTCCTCCTGGGTGGAAGGGCGCGGTGCCGGCATTTTGACCTTGGGAATACCTGCCCCGAAACCAGAGCCCTGCGTATCGCCCCAGGACAGACTTTGCCAGGCTGGGGGGGTTCCCTGGGCTGGTCCCCGCAGCGTGGGGACGGCGCCAGGGTCTGCCTTCAGCTGCAGTGCCTGCCGGCGGATGCTCTGAGCTCTGCCTGCAGGGACCAGCTGCCCCTCACTTGGAATTCACAGACAAAGCCAGAAAGAAAAGAAATAATTGAAGTCTTTTCATGGACAATTTGCGCACAGATAAAAGGGGCCAAATTAATTAAATAAATTTGCTGCAAGGGGCTCGCCCCGCTCAGATCCCTGCCTTTCGGAAGCAGGTTTTCAAGCCTAATGGTATCAGATACTCTTTTGGCACCCATTTTCGGAGACGCATCCCACCCCTGCTGCTCCTTAATGCAGCTCATCTCCTGCCAATCGCTCCCAGGGCCTCAGCCAAATCAGAACTTCAAATTAAAGCCTTCCCCGCCGCTCGGCGCGGGTTTCCATGGAGATCCGAGCGGATGCTCCTTCCTCCTCCGGAGTCGGTGGAGCGAGGCACCC
>NW_009260521.1:30442-31545 GCF_000687185.1 Egretta garzetta | reverse complement strand
GAGGAGCTTGGCCAGCAGAAGCGTGGGGACCAACCCGACCCCGGTCGCTGGACTTTTCCCTGACCAAGAATCAGGTTGCTTTGTTTGCAGCATCTTTATTTGATCTCTGAACAGTCTCTGTAGTCCCAAACCAGGCGTCCTGAGAGCTGCGAGTTGCACAGGGCTCGTTGGCCAAGGCTGGGCCATTGCAGGTGCCCATGGCGGGTTCGGTGGTGGAAGAGTCCTTGTGTGCGCGCGGCTGGGTTAGCAAATAGCTGCGAGATCTAAGAAACGATAGTAATTACAGAGACAAAATGGTTATTAATGCAGTAATTTACTTGGGAGCCAGGCTTTATGTAATTACACTCGGGGATCAAGATAAGGTTAATGCACTGACCGTCCCGCAGATTTACAGACGTTTTGAACCCTGTGAGTTCCTGGCGCTGGGACCATGCGGCCGTGCGGGTCCCCCGGCAGAGGGGATGAGGGTGCAGGGGGTGTGTGTGTTGCTCTTTGCTAATATTGATAAGGAGGTGACTGGGAGCAGTGGCAACCCCATCTGTGTGTCCCATGGGGCCTCGCGGGCTTGGCTGCTTGCTGGAGCCTCTCGGAGCAGTTTCATAGAATCATAGACTCGTTTAGGTTGGAAAAGCCCTTTAAGATCATCACATCCAACCGTTAACCTAGCACTGCCATCCCACCACTAAACCCTGTCCCTAAGCACCTCATCTATCTATTCTTTTAAATCCCCCCAGGGCTGGGGACTCGACCACCTCCCCGGGCAGCCCATTCCGGCACCTGACAGCCCTTTCGGGGAAGAAATTTTTCCTGATGTCCAACCTAAACCTGCCCTGGCACAACTTCAGACCATTATGAGTTTGAGCCCATGGAGGGTGAGCTGGCGCTTGGCTGCCTGGCAAAAACCTCTGGGCTCAGCAGCAATGCTGCCACTGCGCAGGCGGACCGGACCTATTGGCGCTTACCTTGTTGAACTTTGCAAACACCTCCAAACCCCTCAGCTATCGGCGGAAAGCTTCTGCCTGGGATGGTGCTTTGCGACGTGGGAGAGGAGCTCGGCTGCAGCATCACCCCACGAGCCAGCGAGTCCTTCGGGGGCCACGGCT
>NW_009260521.1:28871-29931 GCF_000687185.1 Egretta garzetta | reverse complement strand
GGAACCGTCAGCTGGGTTTGCCGAGCATCCCGCGGCGCTGAACCCTGCCGGCTGCGCCGCCCGCCCAAGAGCCAGGAAGCCCCACGCACCCGCGCGGCACGGTGCCGCTTGCTCGCGGGCCACTCACAGCCGAGTGTCACCGGGGATATTTCTCCTGGTGTCGCACAAGGGAGGACAGCAGCGAGCTGCAGAAGGGCAGAGCAGCCCTAAAAATACGCGTCTGCGTGCGCACGTGTGTATTTTTGGCTGCTTCGTTACGCGCCACGCATGCCGCTAGATAAAGGCTGAGGGACCTGAGCACGGGTAACCTTTAAGAGCCAGGGAAAGGTTTAATAAGGTTACATTAGGCCTTGAGGAGCCCTCGGCTTGGCCTTTTGCTAATTTACAGAGAAATAAATGTGTGAGCGGTTGCGGGGAGCCCGGTGGCTCCCCCTGCACTGCAGAGCTCCGCAGCGGAGCAATCCGAAAGGGAAATCTGCCCAAGAGGAGCCGATGGAGCCAAGCAAAAATCTAAAATAACTTCCCTGGAAATCAATGCAGAGATTTATTCTTCTCTCTGAAGGGGAAGGGAAGATGGTTCTGGGCTGTATGTCAGGCCCGGTTAACCGCATCGTGTAAAACCATTTTTACAACAAACATAATTTTGAGTTATGTGTGTTATTTTTGCTAACTGTTTGCACATGGCTGAATTTCATGATGACAGAAGTGAGTAACTGCACAAGGTTATGCAAATGAAGTACTTAATTAAGTAGGAGTCATACGAAATAAATTCCAGCTCCACCAAATGCCCTCTGTTTTTCCTTCGTGTCCGGGTTGCTTCTGAGTCATCAGCTCCCCACTGAGAAACCTTCCCAGGGGGACAACACTGAGCTCCCGCCCTGGCTTGGGAGGAAGGTGGGAAGAGATGTCCCCATCCCCGTCCCCATCCCTGTCCCCATCCCCGTCCCCATTCCTCATCCCCGTCCCCATCCCCGTCCCCATCCCGATTCCCCATCCCCATCCCTGTCCCCATCCCCGTCCCCATTCCCCATCCCCATTCCCCCTCCCCGTCCCCCTTCCC
>NW_009260521.1:28312-28615 GCF_000687185.1 Egretta garzetta | reverse complement strand
CCGATGCTCTGCCTGGCCACCCCCAGCTCTCCTTCCTCCAGACCCCATTCATCACCCTCGAAGGCTCCTCGTTTGTTATCAGGCCCAGATGTTTCCCATTGTACGCTACAACCGTTATTTATCTCCTAATTACTTATTAGCAGAGGCCGGGCTGGCACAGCTCGGGGCGAAAGCCAGCCAAGGGCATTGCAGAACATGAACTAACAGCTGCTTCTGGCGGGGAGTCTCCTGGAGCGCCGTGTTACCCCCCGCCCAATTCCCAGTATTTCCCAAAGAGTGACCACGGTGGTCCCCCGGGATGGA
>NW_009260521.1:26865-27882 GCF_000687185.1 Egretta garzetta | reverse complement strand
GTGCATCGCTGCGGGAAGATCCCCTGGGAAAGCTCGTGCTTCGACAGGCGGCTCCAGCCTCGAAAGTCAGGATGAGCTCTGGGAGAAGAGGTGTGTGCCGTGCTAAAAATCCCCGCCAGGCAGGGAAAAGGCACTCGGGCCCACGACTCTGTTGCCAGAAATTCCCCTGTGACAGAGCGCGGGGTGCGGTGATGCCAAGGGCAGGTCTGGATCCCGCAAGCGCTTCGGCACCGCGGGTGTTAGCGCTGAGCACATGCAAAAGCGCTGTGGGTTTGCACGGCTCCTCCGGAGGTTTGCAGCTCCTCCTCCAGGGGCTCACGCTCGTTCGCCTGACGATTTTGCAAATGCCCTTTTCCCGTGAGATACCGGCTCGCTTTCCGCACGGAGAGGCTGCTTTGTTCCAATGGGCAGCAAAGGGCGAGAAATCGTTACTGGGAGAAGAGGTGTGTGCCGTGCTAAAAATCCCCGCCAGGCAGGGAAAAGGCACTCGGGCCCACGACTCTGTTGGCAGAAATTCCCCTGTGACAGAGCGCGGGGTGCGGTGATGCCAAGGGCAGGTCTGGATCCCGCAAGCGCTTCGGCACCGCGGGTGTTAGCGCTGAGCACGTGCAAAAGCGCTGTGGGTTTGCACGGCTCCTCCGGAGGTTTGCGGCTCCTCCTCCAGGGGCTCACGCTCGTTCGCCTGACGATTTTGCAAATGCCCTTTTCCCGTGAGATACCGGCTCGCTTTCCGCACGGAGAGGCTGCTTTGTTCCAATGGGCAGCAAAGGGCGATGAAATCGTTACGGGCGATGCTCTGCGATGCTCTGCCGCCGTCCACGGCACAGCTCCTGCGACCACGTATGCCCTGGAGCGCTGACAGCCTGGGGGCTGCTGGGTCGGGGGGAACTTTAATCTCCTGAAGTGCCACATCATTTAGAGAGAAGAGGTTTGGTAAATCCCTGCTTCTCTGTCTGGCGTTCAGAAATTCCCCTCCAGACAGGTTTCGGGCCATCACCGGCTCCTCTTCTGCTCCCA
>NW_009260521.1:25152-25683 GCF_000687185.1 Egretta garzetta | reverse complement strand
GGGTGTCCCCGCCTGCTGCGGCGTCGCGGGGACGGGCAGAGCATCGCTGGGGGGGCACCTGAGCACTGGCTGGAAAAGCCTCAGCCCCTCGGCTGGCGGCTCGTCAACATGGTGCAAATATTATTTTAAAAAAAGCCCAAACGCACACAAACGAGCAAGCAGAAAGAACAACTTCTGCGGGAGCTTTATTGTTAGTGCTCTCCAGTGCAAAAAACAAATTAAAGGAGGTGGAACCCTCCCCCCAAAGTGCAAAGAGTTGGAAGCCAAATGTCACCACAGCTTTGATCCCCTCCGGGGGAGGCTCTGGTGCGTTAATTTGCATATTCATGTCCCCTAATTTGCTCTTCGGGGGCTAAAATCTAATAACGAAGGAAGTCGTCCTGTGCGTGCGGAGGAAACCCTGATCGCGTCCCAGATGTGTTAAGGAAAAAAACCAGAGGTAGGCGAGCGCCTGTCCCAGGGAAAGGCTGCCCCGGTGACGGAGGGGCAAGGACACGAATCCCTGTGTGCGCGGCCGGGCAGGGGCCAAGG
>NW_009260521.1:24206-24745 GCF_000687185.1 Egretta garzetta | reverse complement strand
GCCCCCCCCCCCCCCAAAAATAAAAGCACACAAGAACCCCAGGAGCGCCCGTACTGCTGGAACCAACGGGGCCAGTGGACTCCAGTGTGACCACTAATTAATTAATTAAATTAATGCAAATTTTCCGTGGCTGCAGATGTTCAGCCACAGCGGGGGGGCCGCGTCCAGGGGCAGGAGCATCCCCTGCTCGCTGCGTCGGCGCAGGGTTCGCCGCTGCCTCAGGAAGAGGTGAAGACGCGCGGGGCTTGAACCACGCGTTCCCATTTATTCCTTGCGGTGTTTGGAGCGCTCTTTCTGTCTGATCTGTCAAGGGCTGCAATTACAGAGATTGTTGTCAGCAGCAAATAAAGATTAAGTTGTCAAAGAGCTCGAGAGGCCAGGTTTGAGGCTGCTGCCCGAGGCAGGAGCCGTGCGATGATGAGAACTGCCTGAGCAGCGGCTGCCGGCCACGCTGGCACCCTCCTTAATGGAGAGGAGACCATGGCTGGTGGGCAAAAGCCATCCCGGCAGGGCCATGAAACCACCCCGCCCGCCCCCGC
>NW_009260521.1:22277-22630 GCF_000687185.1 Egretta garzetta | reverse complement strand
GCAGGAAGGGGGGGCAGGGGTGGGAGGGGGCTGGTTTTGGGGAGCCAGCACCCCAGGACCCGCTGTTAGCAGCCCGAGCTGGTGAAAGGCTGTTGGGGAGGGGGGGGTGTGAGGGGGCTGGACGGCCACTCGACTGCAACAGCTACGCTGCCAAGTGATGAATCCCTTCTGTTCGCCCTTAATTAAATTTCTTTTAGCAACACAATAGCTCAGTTTTATGCCTGCCATTTATCAGGAATTAAAGTTATGGCATCGTTGTTGGCAGGGGTATCGATTACGAGATGGCAATAAGGCATGCAGGAGGCAGCGCCTGCCCCCGCCGCGGCGCGCCCCCCCCTCCCCCCCCCCCACAA
>NW_009260521.1:14579-21772 GCF_000687185.1 Egretta garzetta | reverse complement strand
CGACAGCCCCGTGAAGCCATCCCAGCAGCTCCGTACTGTGTGGCAGCAACGTGTTTGGAAAAAGCAAAGCCAAGTGTGGCTTCCTGGCAAGTCCCACAGGCGAGGGCTGGTGCCAAGCCGGAGTGGGCATTTGCTCCGCAGCAGCCAGCCGGGGGGGATTACGGCCACATCCCTGCTATCGGCCCATCGCAGGGGGGGGCGCCCCCCTCTGCCAAGCCCAGGCACTTGGCCGCCTTCCTCCTTCTTGCATGGATTTTCAGTCTTGTGAACGAAAGCGTCCCTTCCGCCCGTCGGTGCGACGGCACCCGGAGCCTCTGCTCCAAGCGTCCTGAGAGCGTTTCCCACGCTGGGAGCCCTTTGTACCCACCGCCCGCTCGTGCGTGCCATCCCAGGGACACCTTGTATGGCTCTTAACTAGGAAAACACTTCCCAGCATTCCAACGTGTCGGGTGGCGCGTTAACCTCCTGGGCCAGAATGCCTGTATATGCTGCGCTGTTCCGTGCAAATTCCGCTTGGGATGCGTGGTGGCTATGGGACCCGGACGGCTGGCTCGGAAACTGCTGCGGGACGGCCGGGCTGGTGGGTTTGCCAGGCACGGGCAGAGCGGCGGGATGGGGGCTTCGCTATGGAATGTTGGGTTCACGCTCTGCGAGCCGTTACCCCACCTCAATCGTGGCTGTCGGTTGTGCTGTCGGGCTGCACGGGCGGCTGCGGGTTATTCAGCCCAGCGGGGGCCCAGGTGAAACGCAGAACGGGGTTTCAGGGAGCCCAGTTGCATTTCATTGGAAAGACAGAAAGATGATCGCGTATGTATTAATGCAATTGCCTGAGATTGATGATTTCTCTTTCCGAGTGGTTTATCGGGGAAAAAACTTTAATTCCTGAATCGACAGAGGCGGGGGGGCCATCATTCCGTTGTGCCGGGTGAGGTGCATCGCTGCCATCGGCGCCCTGCCCCGAGATCTGCCCCAGGTCCCTGCCGCCCAGGGACAACCTTACCTTTAAACTCCGACCGAGGATGCGGGATTAAATCTGCGGTCCAGAGCCACTGGCCCCGCTCCCGCTGCTCACCCACCACGGGGCCGGCTGGTGGGGAATGCCGCCACGGTTTGCTGGGGAAATTCCCGCCCTGGCTGAGCCCCAGATTTCACCAAAAGTTGGCAGCTTCAGCCCAAGTTGCAGGACTGGGTTTGAACGGTAACATCGGAGGCGAGCGTGCTGGACGATGTCCTCTCTCCCTAACATCAACGCCTCTTAAGAAAATAACAAACATCCCCCACTTTCTTGCCTTTCAGCTAATACATTTTAAATAAATTCTGTGATTAAAAATGTTAAAAGTCAGATTGGCTCACCCATGGTGCTCAGGTTCAAAAGGCACGTTTATCAGCCGCGAGCTGGGACCGCGATTTGCCTGTGCTGCTGAAAGACTTGATTCACTCCACGGGAAACAACGAGTGGGGTTGATTAAAGGGGCGCTGGTGATTTGTTCCTGGCTGTCAGTGGTTCTGGCACCCTCGGAAAGTCTGCAGCCGTGGGGCCAGCCATGACAGCCCGGTCCTCTCCCCTGCCACCAGTCGCCCCCCGTGTGCCGCCAGGCAGCCCTCGCCAGCCCCAAAACCAGCCCGGGCCTCGGGGCTCGGCTGCAAGGATGCAAAGGCGACCTGAGAAGCAGCCTCTGGGCGCTCATTCTGCAAACGCAACCCCTCACAGATGGGTCAGCGATCCCCCGCGACACCTGCCCAGGTCCCAGCCAGGGCCCCCCCGGGTCAGGAGCTCGGGCACGCTGTTGGGCATGGGCGCGCTCCAGGCGTCCCCTGGCGCCACGTTCATCGGCAGCAGCAGGAGCCTGACAGATCCCGTGCCGTACTTTTGAAGGCAGGCAGGCTGCTCTGTCACAGCGTGCCGCCCCATGCTCAGGGGGACCGGCCAGCCCTGCCTGCACCCTGGCTTTTGGGGTGCCGGGGTCTGCCTTCGGGGGGGCCCCTCCGGGCCCCAATTAGAGCAGAGTCATCTGTCCGTGGGCATGGCGAAGGGTACGGCTCCTCCTGCTCTGCGCTTCCCCCGCTGTTCAAAAAGCACCTTTGCTCACAAAACGTGCAAATGCATTAAGATGGCTGGAGAAATTTTAGTCGATTCTGTAATAAAATTTTACGGTGTCATTTTGGCTCGTTCACCCCCATCTCACCTCCTAAGTCCCCTTTGTCCTTCGTCGCGAGGGCACGCAGGCTGGCCAGACGCGGCACCTTTGCCTCCCCCCCCGCAATCTTTCTTTCACGTACGCTCTCGGTTTTATTGTCCAATAAAGGAAAGGTCAAGCCCAAGATAACGAAGCCGCTGGTGCTGCTGCGTAAAATCACTGATTCACCACCAGTAATTAGGGGGCTGGTGCTGAGCAAATACGCTTCTGATTTAGCTGCATGTCACTGCGTTTCTAAGTGCAAGGCTTTTAAGGCTCCTGCCCTTTTATATTGCAATGCATAACCATGCAACGACCCCATTCACGCGCCCGAGGCACCGAAGCTCTTCCTGGCATTCCCAAACCTGTGCCTGGTTTGGCGGTGGAGCCACGAGCCGGCAGGGTGGGCAGCTCGGCCCGGGCAGCAGCAAGCAGGGACTTCCCGGCCGGGTGTCCCACGGGGGGGCAACAAAGCCCAAAATTTGGGTGCCGAAGCCTGTTGCATCAGGCAGTGGCTTCCCAGAGCCACGCCAGCGATGTGGTCTGGAAGCATCCCGAGGGAGGGCAGCTCTGGGGCTTTCCTTGCCTTGATTTCTCAGCAGAGGCAGCTTCCCCCCCCCCGTGGCCCGTGTGGGAGGCACAGCTCCCCAGGAGCCCCCAGCGTCCCCAGGACCTGGGATGAAGGATGCTGCACACGAAGCCCAATCCCCTTTATTACCGTTATGGAGAAAGGTAAATACTTTTCCATAAGTGGTCCTATGCTGTTAACAGCAAAATAAGCCATTGCCGACATCCAGGCTGTTCTGGAGAGCAAGCCTGCATCCATTTTAAACACAGAAAACATGCCAGCATGGCAATATCCCCCCTCATCTGTCTCCCGTGCTCATTTTCTCCCTTTTGCTTGCCCATCAGCGGCCCCGGGAGCACGAGCAGCAGCAGCAATAGCTGGCTGTTGAAGAGTTAAGGGTCTGGTTTTTCCACCGCCACTCTTCCTTCCGCAGGGAAGACAAATGATTCATTATATTCCCCATCATTTTCTCTGATGCCTGGCTGCCTCCCATCGAGATGTTGGGTCTGCACCATGGAAAGTCATTAACGTGATCTCCAAGAAGCGCCGTGGAGAGCGGTATTTCCTATTTGTAGGTGGTGATTCGTGCCAGGGGCAAGCCAGCGCGATCAATTCTGGTTTGCTTTCAGAGCTTTACAAAAATGCCTACACACAGCGGCGTGGCGCGAGAACACAAACAACGGCGTCCAGCTTCTGCCAGGCAAAGGAGAGAAAATTCGGTGGCTGCGGAAGGTTTTTGTGAACTGGCCGGATGGGCGAGATGCCTGCGGACTCGGCAGGGATGGCACGCTGCCATACACCGCACACGCTGACGGTTTTTCGGGGGGGGATCAGCTTCCATCCTCCCTTGAGGCAGACATTGATCCCCTCTGCTCCCGGGCACCCTTTGCCTCTCGGGCCGATGAGTTACAGTACTCGGTTCCGCAGAAGTCCATCGGCGATGGGCAGGGCGGTGCACAACGCAGCCCCGCGGAGCGGCCGTACGCTGCGCGGCGGGAGGAGGACAGGCTCCTGGCCAGCAAGAACACAGGCCGAGGGCTGGTTCCCTAAAACCGCTCCGTTTTCGCTTACAAGCGCGACTCCCCGCCGGCCGGTGCACGCCTGCGCACGGGCCGGGGAACACGGGTGGTGTCTGCAACCAAGCAAAGCCCGGCTGCACGAGCAAATGCTCCAGCTTTTGATACCCAAATCCAGGGGTTTTTTAGACAGCACAAGTGAGCCAGAGCTCGGCGCCCTGGCAAGGTCTGCCAGCCCAGGGGGAGCTGTGGGAGTCTCCAGCACCGAAGGCATTAGCAAGGAGCTGGTTTGCCGAGCGAGACTCGGGTGCATACAATGGGACGGAGCCCACATCGATCCCATCGGATCGGCCGGCGTCCGCAAACACCTGAGACCTCAGTGCAAATCCTAAAGCCTGGGCACTCCCCAGCACGCGCCGGAGCCCGGGTGCAGCCGCTGCCCTGCGTGGATGGAACCCTCTGCCAGCTGGGAGAGCGATTAACAGCAGGGCCTATTAAGATATAAAGAGCAACGTGTGTTTTAGCTTCTCTCTGGAGGGCTGTGCTATTCCTGTTGTCATTTTTAACCGTCCTCTCCTGGGCTGCTCGGGCGCACGGGGAAGAGCGCGCTTGCGATGAAACGGCAATCGCACGTTTTAAGTGGCCGGGCAGAGCGGCGGCGGCCGGGGCAGCAGTGAGGGGAGGAGCAGGGATGCCAGAGCCACAGGGCCGCGTCCCGGCCAGATCCCTGCCAGCACACATCTGACTGGTTTATTTTGATAGGCAGGAGCCATTCCTGTTCACCGGCATTTAATGTAATGTGGGAATTAGTAATTTGTGGTAGTGGCTGAAATCACTTTCAAATACATAAAACATAAATACAGCAAAAGCGGAGAAATGAGCCATAAGTCTCCCTAATGGAAACCCCGGCCTCCTCGCTTTTTATGGTACCGGAAAAAAATGGCCCCGCTATTTTCGATCATTAATTTTGTATTGGCCCGAACTGCGGTGCTGCTGGTTTCCAAAGCACTTTTTGCAAAATAATGAGGCTATTTATTAGTAGCAACGAGGCTGCACAGAACGAAGTGTTGAGATAGTTTCTATAGTAACTCCCCGCTCACACATTTGACACTCACCCCTGCTGAAGCTGTTCTGCCGCTGAGCAGCCCCTGGGCCCCCGGGCCAGCCAAGGGACCCCCCCAGGCTCCCTCCACCACAGGACCCCCTTTAAGCTGTTAGGAGCACCCCCATTTTGGTGTCTTTATCTGTCAGTATCTCGCCCGCGGGAAGGGAGGCAGGACCCTGCCAGCGTGGGCTGCTCGGCGAGGGGATGCGCGGCAGCCCCCGTGCACCAGCTCTCATGGGGCAAGAGGTCTTTTCTCCCTGCACAGTGGCTTTCCCGTCTTCTTCCTCATCCGAGGGTCATGTTTTCATCAGGCATAAATGTACATTCTCAGCCCATCCTCCTCCTCAGAGAAGAGGAGCAGGCGGGGAGCCGGGCAGCCGAGCGCAGGCTGGCTCTCAGCATCCCGATGCCCACCAGGAGCACCCACCGGGCAGCCTGCTTAGAGAACAGCTACTCGGGGCTCACGCTGGTCTCTGCGTCACAGCAGAGTTCCCAGCAGCCATTGGATTTGGCCATTCCGTTACTTCCACAAATAAGGGAAAATGCAATTATGCACATTCACCAGTTGGGTACCGTGGGAACCGAGAACAACCTCTGGTTTTCTTATACGCAGCTCTACAGTCGGTTTGCACTGAGTTAGAAAACAACAAAAAACCCTGGCACCGCAGCGTTGGCTCTGGCACCGCAGCGTTGGTACGTTCAGGCAAACGAAGCGACCGGGCAGCCCTGTCGAGGTGCTGCAATGCAACGCGTTGCCCCTCCAGCCGCCAGCAGGACGGGGAGTGGGTATCGCTGAGCATCGCCTGTTGGGGCCGGGCCCCCGGGCAGCCCCTGTCCCCCAGCACCACTCAGCCGCGCGGGGGCCAGTTCCCCGGCCAGGATCTGGGCAGGGCTCGTGCCCTGCGGGCATCGGCTCTCGCAGATGCAAGAGGTGGGCATCCTTGCACAAGGAGGGTCTGGAGACCTCCAGTTCTGTTTGGATAGCAAGTAAATTCCAGGAAACCATGGATGCCTGAAGATTAAGAGGCTAAATTTACTGAGGTAACAGTTATTCACTTGGCCCTATGCGACAGCTGGACAAACAGGGCTTGGGGACGGAGGATAAATCAGTCCCGATCCATCAGTGTTTGCAGGGGGAGCGGAGCATCCTCCAGCCCGCGCTCCAGCTCGCCGGCTTCTCCCGTCCCCCGTGAAACCGTTATTAAAGCTGGCAAGCCATGATGAGAAATAAAGATTTATCGTGGCATAATTTCCCAGGAGGGACAGAGATTAATGCCGAGGAGAGGGGAACCAGCATTAGTTGTCTGTTTGGGGAGCGGAGGAGCTGTTCACCCCCTGGGACCCTGGGCTCCTGCCAGGAGCCAGCAGCGGTCCAGCCGGGGGCACGGCCTCGGGGCTGGGAGCCAGCCCACCCCTGGGGGAGCATCCCAGAGCATCCTGCTCAGGAAGCTCAGCGCTTCCCTCTGCTAACCTGCCAGAGCGGAGGGGTCCCCCTTACAGCCCTGCACAGACCCTCAGCTCCGGCCGTGCCGGTGCGACCCTGCAGTGCAGCCGCCCTCTGCTCCCCAGGCGGTGAAACAGCATCGAGGGGCAGTTCTGTCCTTCTGCTCTGCTTAGCTCTCAAAGAGACGTGCCCCCCCCCGAAGGCCTGCCACCGAACGCTGCTTTCTTCTTCCCCGGCGCAACACCAAGTGCCTGGCGTGGGTAATAGGAATTACGCGCGGTCTCACCTGGCCACCGCTCTGGGCACGGTCCCAGGCTGCACAGGGATGTGCCGTGAACGTGGCGTTTGGAACCGAGGGGGGGGTTTGTTTTGAGGGTCTTTGCCCAGGGAGGTTTCCCTGCCATTTCCAAGGGATCCCACCGCAGAGGAGCGCGGTGCCGGGCACCCCCGGGGGAGGCTGGCGGGGGGACGGCAGGACAGGCAGCCCCTGGACGCCAACCCAAAAGTCACAGGGGGAGCGCGGCTGGGTCTGGCAGCACCCACCCCGCTTCCCGCTCCCCCACCGGCGGTTTAGTTTTTGTTAGAAACAAAGCCGTAACTCGCCACGTGCCGGCCCCTGAAAAGCGATCATTGCTACTTGCGACCGTTATCCATCAAAAGCAGATGAGCGCTGTTCCGCCGGGATCGTTTCCCTGTGCCCAGGCTTGCCTACACCTGCCTCCCCTCGCCGCCTTGCTCCAATCTGGGGGGAGATGAAGGCTTTCCTTCCATCTCCTCACCCATGCCTTGTTTTGGGGCTTTGATAGGAAAAGAAAAGCAATGCCAGAAACCTCCGAGGCGTTTCTGCCGCCCCGGGATGCTCCTCAGGGGAGGTGGCCGCCGG
>NW_009260521.1:12795-14524 GCF_000687185.1 Egretta garzetta | reverse complement strand
ACGGCCGCTCGGGGGGATTCCAGAGCCGGAGCAGAGCTGCGCTAAAGCACATCGGCGTCAGCTGGTGCTGCGCGCTGCCGGTGCGGCACGCCGAGCGTCGGCACAGCCGGGTGCCGCGGCAATGCTCAACCAGCCTGGGGCCTGGAGCAAGGGGAGCGCAGGGACATGAGAGAAGCTGCAGGGAAGTTGGGTAGAGCAGCAGCTTCTCATTTTTTTATGGAGAAAAAGAAAACCCATGGACTGAGCCTGGAGCAAGGGGAGCCCAGGGACATGAGAGAAGCTGCAGGGAAGTTGGGTAGAGCAGCAGCTTCTCATTTTTTTATGGAGAAAAAGAAAACCCATGGACTGAGGAAGCGCCCCGACTCATAGGGACTGAAGGGCTCTTGCGGAAGATCCCTGGTTTTGCTGTTGCTCTTCGTGGACGCGCTTCGCAGGAGGAGGGAATACTTGCAACGCGTATTTCAATTTTGGCTGCAAAACTTTTCATCATTATCTTTTCAATTAAAATTGCTCTTTGAAGCAATTTGTCTCCAGGCTCAGCCACACGAAGCTTTGCTTTCATGAACACGGAAAACTTGAAAAATAAACCTGACCCTATTTCATCCAGCCCCACTTTCTTCCCCTTGACACCCTTCAGGGTTTCAGCCACGGGGCTCGTGCCGGTGCAGGTGAGGACGGCTTCTGTCACCCGGCGTGGCTGCAGGGACCCGCTGCTGCCCCCGGGGAGGCTGCCCACTTTTTTCCGTGTCAGGGCAGGCAGCGGCGCCGGGGGATTTTGCCTTAAAGAACAGCGGTGGTTGGGCAGGAACAGCAAAAGGCACTGGGAAAGTTTGGCTACGACAGCGGGCGGTGGCAGGACGGGGTCGGATGCGACGCGTGGCACCCACGGTCCGAGGGCGTCTCCTGGCGCAGGGGCAGCTCTTGCCCTGTGCGATGCTGAGGGAGCTGCACGCAGCCCCGTTACCCCCCACCCTACGGGGAGCTAAAACCCAGGGAGAGCTCCGTAACGCCCCTCCGGCGCTGGCTTTCGGGGGTAGCCCGGGGGGACCCGGCGGGGCTGCGGCGGGAGGACGGGGGCCTTTCCATGCAGCTCACCCCCCCCCCCGCCTCTGCTGGGGAGCCTGGGCTGGACCATGAATATACATGAGGCGGAGATTATTCAACACTTCCGTAAAACAAACTGCTGTTCGACACTAATTTATGGATATACCGAATTATCCAACACAAACGTAAAGAGGATTTAAAGGGCGATATCAGGAGAGGCACCTCCAGTCGAGCCGATCTGCTTCGCAGAGCCGCGGCGTGGCGAAGGAGCCCCGTAATTTATGCATCTCTGTGTCCCGATCCGCCCTCAGGGGGGCGGATACCAGCGGCTGCCTCCTGTCCTTCAAAACTGCTCGCAATGTCATCTTTTTAATGAAAATTAAGTGCTTTGCTTGTACTAAATAGGAGCTGTGCGGACATGTCTAATTGCAGCACTGGGAGATGGCAACCTCATTTGAAAGGAAGCGAGTCCCGGGAGGATTCAGCGCGGACTCTTCAAAAACAACAGACGCCGTGGACTTAGAAAGACTAAAAATATTTTTTCCTGCATCTGCGCGAGCCGTTTCATTTCCTCTTCATTTTCTCTAATTTTCTTTGTCTTCAGCTTTAACTGATTTGATGCATCCTAATTATGAGCACATCTGCCCGCGTCCAGCGGCGTCAGGGCCAGTGGCGGGAGGGACGG
>NW_009260521.1:9144-12542 GCF_000687185.1 Egretta garzetta | reverse complement strand
AGTCACTTCCGCAGGAGCTAACGGCGCGGCCGGGATCACACCCGTTGCGGCTGGTCCCCAGATCCCTGCAGACAGGACTGGCTTTTTTGGGTTAGCCATCACTTAGGAAAAGCCTGTGTAAATCCAGTGCTCAGAAGTCATTTATTCTGCTGCTGATATATGACAGTGTTTTCCACTCTGATCTTAAAGAAAATCCATCCGCACATTGAAGCTAAAAGCAAATCCCTGGCAAGATTAGGTTAGCCTAGAAAAACCCAGCCCGTAAGCAATTACCCATCGCTTCCGAGGTGTTTTGTCTCCTGGCATAAGGAAATCAAAATCCCCAGCCAACGATTCTCGGGAAGCAGCGGCTCCAGTACAAGAACCAAATGCGTGTTGTGTCCTTTCTTTAATCAAGGTAATGGTCATCATTCCACACGCTAATGTCTCCTCCGTGGTCTATCAGCTCCGTGCAGCTGCAGCTGCCTTCGATCCAGCCCCGTTTACCTAAGAGACCCAATTACGCGCTTTCCTCCGAGCGGGCTGACGCCGAACATCGCAAACAAACCCCACAGCCAGCCGCGGCAGAGCTGTTCTCGGGCATCACAGATGGCAGGGGAATAATTTCAAGGCTTTGGGTGAAAAAACAAAGAGCAGGGAGGTTTCTGTCCCGCTTTGTTGGGTTCCCCGGGAGGGCTCGGCAATGGGCAGGAGGCTGCAAGGCACTGGGGGGGCCCCGGGGCTGAGCCCGCTCCTGGGGGGCCCTCAGCAGCCAAGGGCTACCAGCCCTGCCAGGCCACGCGACCAAGACACGTTGACATTCTCATTGCCCTCTAGTGGCAATCACTCACAGCTGCTTCTTGTCCTCCCCTTTCTCATACAATCGATAATAACCAACAATAAAATAACCAAACCCCAATATTCAGTACATTTCCCTGCAATCTTTGCAGGAAGCTGCTTGGCGGCCGGGGTCCAGGGTGCCTGCACCGGGAGGTGCTAGCCAAAGGCGAAGCAAAGAGGGGGTCAGTAACAAAAAGGACGCACCGGTTCCCTGGATTTGCTTCCAAGAGTTCAGTTCTGCCTTCGCCCGAGCGGGGAGGCATCCAGCTTCCCACGCAGCCCCCCACAACCGCAGCCGTAACCGGCAGCAGGCTCAATTTTCCCCTGCATTACCCAGGCAATGAGCAAAGTGCGCAGCAGGGCGCAGCGCGGGGGAGGATGATGCTGGGAAAGCAGCACAAACCCTGGGTGGGCCGGGGACGCAGGCAGGGGCCTGTCTGGCTTCCTGGTGCTGTTCCCCTTGAAAACACACGGCTTTTGCACGTCCCTGGGCCGCCCGCAGCCCCGGCCCCAGCAGCATCCTCGCTCCCACAGCCACGGCTGGAGCATCCTCCCGGGCAGCCCCCTCCGGCAGAACCCACGCCTCCGTGGCAGGATGAGGGAAGCCAGAGCCCAGCAGGAGCAGATGGATGCAGCACCCTCGCGAGAGACTCAACGGCTGCTCGCAATCTCCAAGGGATGGGCGATAAGGGGGCCGCCAGGGAAAAGCCGGAGCAGAAAGATAAGAGAGCTTATTCCGTTCAATTACTGGGCAGATAAGGCAGCAGAGGCAAGCCTGGCTCTCCTAATCCATCGCGGCAAGCCGCAGAGGGTCGGCCTCTTCCACAGGAACCGTCCCCACGTGGCTGCGGCGGCGGTGCTCGTGGAGGGCTGGGCTGCTCCCGCTGCAGGCAGGCAGAGCCCGGCCGCCGGCTGGGTCCCCTGCCGGAGACTTTACGAGCCCGGGACCGCTTGGACTCATATTTCTTGTGAAATACAGCCCTGGCATTTCTCCCAACCTTTGCACAAAGGTTAGGAGGGAACTTGATGAGATTTGCTTGATGGCTGGGAGTTGGGATGCACTGTCGACAGGGCAGATGGAGCTCCCCCCCGGGACGCGGTGGCTCACCCGTGGCTCTGAGGGCTGGCGAGGAGAGGGAGCGGACTGCAAGGTCATCCTCCCGCAGCAGCGATGCTCTGCCAGGGCTCGCCTTGGCCGCCCGAGGAGTGCCGTGCGGTCACGGGGCTGCTGCAAACACCGGGCTGACCCCCATGAGCCCCCCACACGAGAGATGGCCCCCTCCCAGGATGGCTGTGGGCAGGCACAGGACTGCCCTGCAGCACCGGGCACTGTTCTGGAGGGTGCTCGCAGAGCCATGCATCCAAACAGGGACAGGGGCAGCCCCCGGAACATTTTTGGGAATGCCTGGCACCCGGAGAGCTGACTGTGACGAAGGAGGGGCAGGGGCCATGGGCTGGGCTGCAGGGAATCGGGCCAGAAGGAGCAGGGGGGTGATGGCGCTGGGGGCAGGCAGACCCACCCGGGGACCAGCACCAGCCTCCGGGGACAAACACCAGCATCCCCAGTGCCATCCTCGCTGCGGGAGGATGGAGCTCTGCAGGAGCCTGCCCTGCCCTCCGAGGGGTGGGCAGGGACGGGCAAGTGCCAAGGAAGGGAAAAGCACGTAGAAAATGTCTTCTGTCTGCGGTTTCGCCTGGGTGCCTCTAATTTACTCGCACAATTAATTGGACCCATAAATCTGCAGCTGCAGTTAACTGCATGCACAGGACTGAGGATGGTTATTAAAGTCCTTCCTGCATCGTCACCCTCGCTGGGGGCGAGACCGGTCCTGGTGCGCGCAGGCGAGCGCAGAGCCGGACCCCGTGCGCTGGCAGCTCCGGCCCCAGCTCATTCCTGACAGCACCCTCCCCGTGGCACGTAGGGCGACCGTGCGTGGATCCCAAACCACGGCGAAGGGCTGGGATGCCTGTGCCCCCCCCCACTGTCCTCCCCGCAGAGCTGCTAATTAGCCATGGGCTGGCACCGCTCTTAATGAGCGCCGTTAGCCCCCTCCCCAGGATGCTGGATGGGATGCCGACGCAGCTTGCAGAAGCCACCTGCACGGTACCACCGGCCCAGGACTCAAACCCCCTCCTGGTGAAAAGGGCTCGGGCGGCTTCGCCTCACGGTCTGCCGCAGGAGTCGGAAAACCGCAAGCCAAACCCTCCCCAAATCATCGCTGGCTGATGTGGAGGCGCTAACGAGCCCCCTTCCGCTGCCTGACACCGCGCACGCTCACACTGGGCCAGGACACAGGTTCGTGCTTTGGGGAAACTTCCTCAGGTGTTTAATTATCACAGGCAATTAAGACTTTAACTCTGCCAGGCTCCAGCTGCCGCGGCTGGCACAGCTCCAGCAGCCCAGCCACCCTCCCCGAGGGCTGCGCCGGGGCGCTGGGCCCAGATGGGGAGCTCCAGGAGAGGCGCTGGTCACCGAAGCCACCGCTGGGTGATGGGGGCTCCTGGCAGGAGCAAGTGGACGCTGCACGCAGCCGGCCCGCAGTGCCTATGGGGGCACCTCGGCGGTGCCCAGAGCCGGG
>NW_009260521.1:6650-8826 GCF_000687185.1 Egretta garzetta | reverse complement strand
TGAGGACGCGAAACGCAGGCGCGGCGGGGGGGAGCCCGGCCCCTAATAGACCGAGAGCACAGCGAGGTAATCCGGGTCCCACCGCGACGGCTTTTCTCTCGTCACGGTGAAAGCGCCTTTCACAGCTGATCCAGCGCGAGCTGATCCAGTTGTAACAGGCACACAGGGGGACGTGCCTCTCCACGGCTGCCTTCGGCGTTATCACAAATAAATATCACTATAAAAACTGGCGGAAGCAGGAGCTCGGCCTCATCTGGCATCCCACAATGTAATTAGTTAGCGCACATCAACTGGAGCCTGAAATAGGGAATACAGAGATCGGGGGAGCTCACCCAACGAGATGGAAAATGAGAAAGCCTTGCCCAATGAGCGAGCTCTCTAAATATAACCAGTGCCGCAAAATTATGTCAGGGAATAATTCATACAGAGAAACGCCTCGAAAACTTAGCGGAAGCACGAGCGGCTGAATAGAGCAAACCCCGGGGAACAACGAGGAAACCGCACCAACATGACGGAAGCGCCAGCGAGGCAGAAGTAACGATAAAAAAATACTCCGAGAGAGTTCTTGTAAGTTCGAGAGAGTTCTTGTAAGCCCCGCCAGCGCTGCGGGTGGCAGGGGCACAAGCAAAGCCTTGGGAAGAGGCGGGAGGTCCCCTCCCTCGCCGCCAGCTCCTTCTGCGCAGAAGGACGCAGCTCCCGGGATTTGCTGGTGCCAAACTGGACCCTGGGGAAACGGCGCGGCCGGCTCTGCCGCTTGGTACACACGCACCGAGTGCTCCCGGCGCCAGGGCACGCGGCTTCAACCGCCCCGGGGGCATCAAGGCTTTGCCCGAGCAGCCCTTGGCCAGAGGAACCGCGTGATTCAACAGGCCCTCCGGCACCTCTGGGTCCGGGGTGTGCTCAGGAAAACCGCCGGAGGCACGGAAACCTGGGGATGGCAGGGCTTAGCTGCTCCCCTCGCCGGCGCTGGGGGTAGAAGTCTCACGCGCCTTTCCCAGCCCCGGGGGCTCCGCTCGCCGGCAGCACAGAGGCGATGAATTCCCGCAGCTGCCGGCGCATGCAGAGACTGGCACCCCTGGCACTTTGGGCTTATTTTGGACGCTTTCCTTAATTTAATTTGGTGTGATTGGATTTGATTAAAAGGTATTGATTGGGGGGGGGCCTAAAATTGTGGCCATTTGTCAGCAGCCAGCAGCCCGTGAAATCTCCTTGTTAATAAATCAGGGCCGGCACTGTTCAGCACGCAGCTATTACCGTGCAGAAACACAGCCGGGCTCTTTCCCCTCTGGCACCCGGTGACGGATTAATACCATTAAAAGTTGTGAGCCTTTCCAGCACGGAGCTGCTGCCGGGTCCGCAGAGAAAAGCCCCGCAGCCGGAGGGTGAGCAATAGCCCCCATGCAGCTGGGGTGGCCGAGGCCGTGGGTGATGCATCCCGCGCTCCTCCACGTTCGGACCCGGAGGGGATGCCTGGCACAGGGTGCAGGGCTGTGGTTTCGGAGGCTCTCACACCCCAGCTCCGGGGATGAGCAGGGGAGCTCCTCGCCCCGCGTGCCTTTCCCTCCTCCCGGGCAGCAGTGGCTGCTCAGGCTCCTGCCTCCAGAACGGGCTCTGGTGGGAGATGCCAGCGCATCCTCTGGAGGATGTTCCCCGCTGGACCACCCGCTGGACGCGGAGGCGACTGCCACCTTGGTTTAAGCGCACTGGCCCTGGGCAGCTCCTTCAGCAGCCGCGACCCGCAGAGACACCGGGGCCACGCTTCCTCGCTCCTTAGCGGCGCATTGACACCACTCGAAGGGAGAACGGGGACTGCAACGAGTAGGCGCAAGGTTTCCGATGCGTTTTCAGCACGCTATCATAGCTCCTGGAATGGGGATGTCAAATGGCTTCCTCTGAGCATTTCGTACATCTTTAAAAATGAAATGGGCTGTGCTGATGCCTTCAGATGTCTAATGGGTGATACGAGTGTAGAAGTGCCACTTCACGCTTTGAGACGGCGCCGCAGTAAATCAATCCCATTTTCGCTGCGTATAAACGGCAAGTATTTTCCCAGGGCTACTTCAGCATGGAGGGAGGAGGCTGGGAGCCGGGGGCTGCTGGCGAAGCTGGGCGCAGCCGGGTTGGCCTCGTGGTCCGGCTCCCCTGGCTCTTCCATCCCGTGGGGGACGCACGGGGG
>NW_009260521.1:4321-6587 GCF_000687185.1 Egretta garzetta | reverse complement strand
CCCAGGGACACCTCTCCCTGGGTACCTGCTTTAAGTCCTTTGTGATGGCTGGGCTGGAGCCAGGGGAAGGCTGACGGGTTGGCGCAGTATTAAACATGATCTATGATAATACAAGGGGAGGGAAAAGAGCCCGCTGTCTTACAAGAAGTCATCTCTGAAAGGCATAGGGAGAATGTGATTAACAGATCCGCTGTATCGCACACACGCGCGGTTGGGTTTGGGGGAGAAAAACTCTTCTCTGTGCTCAGGACTTTCCTCTAAGGGCGGTGGAGCCGTCCATAAACGCCAGGACCTCGATGCAGCGCAAGGCGAGCGGCAGAAGGGGGGCACACGCAGGGCCCGTGGGTGCAGGAGCTGCAGGGCCCCCGTGGTCCCAGGAACCACGACCGGGATCTGCAGAGACCCGGGAATCCGCGGCTCGAAGGCGAAGCTCCCGCGGGGCACGGGAGGAGGGCGCCGGCCAGCCCTGCCCTCCGCTGGTGAGGCCAAGGGCACGGGGGTTTGGTCCGGAGCAGGAGCGAGCGAAGGCGCCGCTGCGGGGTGCGCGAGGGTCCCTCGCCTCCTTAATGCCGAACACCCCGCGCCTGGGTGCTGCTCCGCAGTCACTCGCGTGTCTTGGTGACTAATGCAGGCCTAATCAAAATGGACCATAATCATTACGGCAGCAGAGTGATCCTTGCATTTTCCTCTTTACTAATCTTCAGCTTCTCCTTGTGACCTTTACTTTAAAATGTTTCAATATAAATAATGCACTTCTGTGAATACATTCTTCTGATTATTTCCCAAAGCCCTGATTCTCCATATGCGACGGTCCCTGAAGTGGTAATTTGTTCTCTTTCCCGGTAATTGCAATTTTAGAAATAGCTTTCTCAAATGCTTGCAGCCCGATATCTTTTTACAAGATATTTCCCTCATTCTCCCCTCCTCGATAAAGCTGCTGCCCGTGGTGGCAGCCGGGGCAGGGGTGCCTCGGAGGGAGCGGGGGGGCTCTGCGGGTGCTCCCCGGGCACAGACCGGGAGGCTTGTGCCACCCCAGGAGGCTCTGTCTCCCTCTTGGGCACCCCCTGGTCCGTTAGGGCATCCATGAGGAGTCCCCTCATCATTTCGGATTAACTCTGTGTAATCCCGGTGGCAACAGTTACAGCAGGGTGGGGAGCGCGCTAGCGGCGCACAGAGGGACAGTGGCCCAGCAGGAGGGACGTCGGTGGGAGAAGCAGACCCAGACCCGCACATCCAAGTAGCTCATCTCTGCGGCACTGGTTCGAGATTCACGGCGCCGTTCGTAAGTTAATGAAATAATCGTTCCCACGCATGGCAAACAGCTTCGGGCTCTGGATCTGGGCAGAGCCCAGCAGCAGCACAGGGGAGCAGGATCTCGGGGTGGTCTGACGCCCAGGGGAAGCCCCCAGCTTGGGCGCAGCAGCTCGTTACCTGCTAACGAAGCGCTTGCAGCAGCCAGGGTCTTCGCTTTTGGAAGGAGGGGGGGTGTCTCCAGCACGGGCTCCTTTCCCCAAGGGAGATGCCAAGGGAAGGCTCCGCTGGTCAGCACAGGCACCCGGCCCCTGGCAAGGTTGGCACGTGTTTCGGTGACGCCGCAGCCTCTGGGCTCAAACCTTTTGTAGCCAGTTTGGAGAAATTGGTGGTGATAAATTTAAGCTGAAGGTTAAGAGCCAACATAAGCTAGAAAGTCAATGACTAATCTATTAAGCTCCCCAGTAACTTAATTTACATGTTTTTAATGATTGCTTCCTACCTGGGCACTCTGAAAACTAATTGGACTTGAATCGTTAAGTGCATTCAGAGGTGGACTCCAATTAATAAGTACCACTCATGTCTGCTTTTAGATGCAAAAGAAAATCAACTTTGGTTCTGGGGGCTGCCAGAACGCCTCATTGCTATGCAAACGCTGCCGCCTCTCCCCCATCCGAGGGGTATCCGCTCTCTAATAACCAGGATGCATTAGCCTGGGGAGCCAGGCTTGCTCTACCCGCTGCCATTTAGGAATTAAAATCCCAATTAAGGGCTTGATGCACTTCTCGAAAATTGAGTTTTTTCATCCATTGTGAAAGAAAAATCTGCTCGAGACTTCAAATGGGGCTCAGGCCAAGTATCGCTCCCAATTAGCCAGCGGATCCCAGGGCCCGGCGAGGCTGGCACGATGGTTTCTCGGCTGTCAGGGTCGTGAGCTCGCCATCCCTCCCCAAGCACTGCAACCGCAGGCTCCGGCAGAGACGGCCCCGTCCCCGGGGGCCGCGGGGCCACCACG
>NW_009260521.1:0-4008 GCF_000687185.1 Egretta garzetta | reverse complement strand
TCCAGGCAGGCTGGCACCCAGCACGTTGAATTCCCAGGGGATTTAATTCCGGGGGGTCGCCAGGAGGCGAGGGGACCCCCAGGCTATGGCGAGGGGGTGGGAGCAGATCGTGCCTGGTCCTGTGCCCGCAGGGAGGAGGCTGTCGCTCGGATCGTAGCACCCTGCCGCGTTGGAGGTGCCCAAAATCCGCGCACGAGAGATAACTGAGATGCCTTCCCTTTCTATCCAGGCAAGGAAAGCTCTTGCTTTGAGGAGAGGAGGAGGAAATGTGGCTGGAATGAAAAGCACCTACTTAAGAGATAACATGAAAGCCCTTTTAATATAATTTAATGGCAAAAGGCAAAATGAGGCTTCGAGATGCGGCGCCGGTTCCCTACTTGAGGCAAGGATGAACACTTGTGTTGGATCAATCCACATGAGGATGAGCCAAAAAGAAACCCCAGCGTGGTATTTCCTTCCCTAACAAGTCTGGCACCTTTGCTGGAGCTGTGGGAAGCGAAGTGGATTTGCTTGGCGTCGGGCTGAGACTGCACAAGTTAATCGTAACAAAATCGAGGATTTCACAGTTTGCCATCCATTAATAGCCGAGCAAACAGAACACAGCGCGTGTGTTGGGGAAGGCTGTTCCCCCTGCAGAACGGTTCTTTTAATGAGGCTCATAATAACACTCATTAATTTGTGTATGTCTGGATGAGAAAGGGACAAGCTTGGCATTACGGCGGAGTCCTTCGCACGACAGCTTCCCTGTTCCCGCTAAGCCTCAGACGTGTCCCCGAGAATTTGTTCTACTGATAAAAAAAGTTTTTTGGAATAACCCCCGCAGCTGGCAGGGCCCAGGGCTGCCCAGCAAAGCGCCCGGCTGGGTCAGGGCGAAGGTCTCGGCATCCCGCAGCCCTCACTGCTCCCTCTGCCCCCCCGGCACTGATCCCACCGAACACATCCCAACCTTGGCTCCTGCAGCGACGGGATCAGCAGGTCAGCCACCCGCGGCAGGAACGCGGGCTTCCCCCCTTTTGCGGGAGCAGCTCTGTGTGCCCCTCCGTGCCGCCCTCCCCGCTGCGCGTTCCCTGGGGGAAGGGGGCCATGGGGATGCTCCCGTCCTCGCCACGCCTCCCAGCACCCCTGGGTGCCCAGCTCAGAGCCAGGAGCAGCCTTGCCCCGGCGCGGGGAGCCGTGCTCAGCCTGCCAGGCTCTCCTCCAACACCAACAACAGCTCTGATGGAGGGCGCAGAGCTCCCTCGCCGTCCTTGGGGGATGGAGCGCTTCGCTGGGGGCTTTTTTGTTCGCTTACAATACCAGAGCTGTGCAGATGCTGTCTGCTCCCCCCTGACAGCAAGGAAATTATGCACCTGGGCTAGCAGCCAGCATACAGAGGATTTATGCTTTCCAAGGTCTTTTATTAACTTGACAACATATGGCTCTATCCACAGAGCATCTCCTCCTCCTCCTCCCCCAGGATGCTGGGGCTGGGCCGGGGCCCTCCGGGGCTGCCCTGGGCCCCTTCACCCTGGGTCCTGGGCACCCTGCTGGGGTTGGGGAAACACCCAAGGAGAAGAAACACACGGCCCAAAGGGGTGCTAATGATGCGACATTAAACCATTCTCTTACCTAAAAGCCTATTCAAATGCCTTTTTCCTTTCGCAAATGCAAACGCAGGGCTTTAAAGTAACATTACCGAATATTGGGGAACTCAGACATTTTCTTTTCGCAGGTGTGGGTGTTTGAACAGGCTCACCTGGGAGCACCGGCACAGGGTAAGCCTTGATCCCATGGGAGCCCGCGCCCAGGCTGGGTTTCTCACTACATTGCTGCACATCCCCACGCGGACGAGACCCGGCCCCGTACACAGCCGCACCCCAAAGAAAACCCCGTGCCTTCCTTGTATCTGCAGCTGATTTTTATTCTTGCCGATGCCCAACACAACCGTCCGTAAGGGTCCCTTCGGCCCCAGCCTCTTCAGCCGATGTATGCATATGAGCCCACGCTTGGAAAGCAGAGTTACAATTGATTTTTGTCTTTAAGATTCAGGCTGCAATTGATTTCTCCCAGACAGAAGCTTTGCATCTAATGAAATGCAGAGATCCTCTTGGAAACGCACCGCAGCTGGCAGCGGGGCTACGGGCAAGGAAAATTGCCCTCATTTTTAAAGCTTTTAGTAACTGCCAGAGAAAACCCACACGGCTGGGTTTCTGCAGGTGGAGGCGGGGAGCAGCTTCAGAGAAGGCAGCCCCACCAGGGAAAGACCTCGCCGGAGCATTTCCATGCCACGCTGTGTGTGGGAGGAATGTCTAATGATGTTGAACTTGAACTGGTTGGAACAAATGTCACACTGCTGCCTGGCTGTAGTCACATCTCTTCCCTCTCCCAGCTAGAAGGCAGCTGGGTTGCACCCAGCTGGGCACCCCCTTGCCCGCAGACAAGCCAAAACGCCAGAGGCGACACTGGACCTGCAAGCCGGCCAGTGAGAGCCAGCACCCCCCAGGGCAGCCCCCGTCCCTCTCCGGGGGCATCAGGACGCTCCCCGAGGGCAGAGGTGCGGGAAGAGGTTACGTCTCTGCAATGCAGACGCTTCCTCAGCCACCACCCACAGAGGACACCAGGGGGGTGGCCTGGCTGCAGGGGCACAGAGCGCTCCCCTGGCAGGGAAGGTTTAAAACGCTCTCACGAGGCACTGGTGGGAAGAAATCCCACGTCCCTCACAGGAAGAAACTCAGCTGCCAGAAGTGTTGCTCCTAATTAGGCAGATGTGCAGTGCTTTGCTTAAGTTGGCATGGCAAAGGGATGTCAAGAACTGAGATTTATTCCCCTCTCCCCCGTGTTTGAAAGCCCCTAACACCACAACTGCCTTCAGCTGTGGGCACAGAAACCTGCTCAGCACCACCCAAATCTCGGCTCAGCATCGCAGCAGCTGTCGGCTGCAACCCTGCCCTTCCCTTCTCTCTGTGCCCCAGGAATTCTTCCCTGGGGGACAGGACCCCCCCCAAACCTTCAAACATCGGTGTTGGCAATTAAGACCACCAGCCCTCCTGAGCCACCTTCAGACCAGCACTCCTTAGCCAGGAAAGCCCAAACACTGACCCACCTCGTGTCTCCAGCGCTGGCCCAGCAGTGACCACAAGGAGGCTTCATGCGTGTTCCACACAGCTGGCTGCTCCTGGGAAATCTTCTTCCCTGCCCCACAGCAGGGTTTTCCTGGCTTTCTGATCACTTTGCCGGTGGGAAAGCCTTTCCCGAGGGCAGTGAAGCCCCGGGGATGCAAAGCCTGGCCGCAGACAGGAGCCCGGGGCAGCCTCTCCAGCAGCCGCTGCCTCGAGGTTTGCCCCACAGGTCTTGCCGGGCAGGGATTTCCTGCAGCAAAGCTCAGAAGGAGCAATCCCAGCCAGGCAGCCCTCACACCAGAGCCCTCCCCTTCCACCCAAGAGCCCCCCCCAGCTCTGCAGCAGCCCCTTATGGGTGGGCGGCGGGGGCGTGCTGAGTGCCCCCAGCTGTGAGCATCCCCGGCTGTGGCCGAGGCTCCTGCCCCAGCATAGCCCCCTCCTCTCCTCCTGTCTCCCCAGTGACCTTACTGGGGCCAGCAAAGGAGCTGGACAGGCAGGACAGGGGTGCATGCCGGCCACCCCATCCTGAGCTGGCAGCTCAGGCTTTAGCAGACGTTGGCACATGGTGAGACCCTGTCCCTCCCTCATCCCCCGGCGAGGCGCGACGCCTGGGGTGTTTGAGTAACGGCGCTGGAAATGCCACCAGAAACTTCGCATGGAGATTAGGAGCTGCCATTTACACGTACGTGAAATGCTCCAAATCATAGAATCATGGAATTGTTTAGGTTGGGAAAGACCTTTAAGATCAAGTCCAACCAAGACCCAGATAAGCCCCATGCAAGCTGAATCGCAAGCGTCAGTGCGGCTTTCTGCGGCTGCTCGCCGCTTGAGCCCAGCACGTCCCAGTGTCGGGAGCCTGCTGTGGTCCAACCCTGCTGCGGTCCAACCCTGCTGCATCCCACAGCATCCC
>NW_009260520.1:0-834 GCF_000687185.1 Egretta garzetta | reverse complement strand
CCCTGCCAGTCCCTTCCCACCACCCCGGGGACCCTGCTCGCCACCGGTCCCTTCCCACAGCCCCGGGACCCCGCTCACTGCCGGTCCCTTCCCACCGCCCCAGGGACCCCACTCACTGCCGGTCCCTTCCCACCACCCCAGGGACCCCACTCACTGCTGGTCCCTTCCCACCACCCCAGGGACCCCACTCACTGCCGGTCCCTTCCCACCACCCCGGGGCTGGAGCCCCACTTGCTGCCGGTCCCTTCCCACCGCCCCAGGGCCCCGCTCACTGCCGGTCCCTTCCAACCAAAATACAACACAAAATACAAAATCACACCTAAGAGCAGGCGGTCTCGCTCCGCTCGCGGCGTTAGGGCGCCTTACCTTCGTGGAACAGCGCAGCATACAAATCCTGACGCCGCCCCTTTGCCGCTCCCCCCAGGAATACCTCAACAGCATTCTCCAGCACGCTAAAGATTTTAAGGAATACCATCGCTCCGTCACGGGCAAGATCCAAAAGCTGACCAAGGCGGTGGCCACCTACCACGCCAACACGGAGCGGGAGCAGAAAAAGGAAAACGAGAGGATTGAGAAGGAGCGGATGCGACGCCTGATGGTAAGCGGCGGTGCCGGAGGGAGCCGTGCGCCTGCCCGGCACCTTGGGTGCTGTTGGGATGTGCACGGGGCGGGGGGCTCCTCTCGCTTGGTGGGGCGCTAATGATCCTCCCCCCGCCGCAGGCTGAGGATGAGGAGGGATACCGCAAGCTCATCGATCAGAAGAAGGACAAGCGCTTGGCCTACCTGCTGCAGCAGACGGACGAGTACGTGGCCAACCTGACGGAGCTGGTGCGG
>NW_009260519.1:46116-46377 GCF_000687185.1 Egretta garzetta | reverse complement strand
TCTGGGATCCCGCCCCGAGCCGTGCCAGCGCCTTCTGGGCACTTTTGGGGAAGGGAGCGGCCACGTTTGGGGGCTTTTCCCTCTCATCCCTGTCTCCGGCAGGCTGGAAGATCGAGAAGGACATGCTGGGGGTCCTGAGCCAGTGCCTGCCCGCCCTGGCCGGCCTGCAGGCAGTGCAGTGAGTGCGGGCAGGGAGGGAGGGGGGCACAGGCAGTGCCCTCCCCCCCCCAAGATGCTGCCCCCTCCCCGGCCGCGGGGCCC
>NW_009260519.1:43889-44249 GCF_000687185.1 Egretta garzetta | reverse complement strand
TGGGGACCCCCCTGGGGCCCACCCAACCCTGGGACCCCCCCTCTAGACCTCCATAGAGCCCCATGGGGCCCCCTGCCACTGGGAACCCCCCAGGCAGAGCGCGGGGCTCATCAGGGGGGTGCCCAGCACCCCGCGCCCCAGCACCCATCCCGTCCCTCGCCCCTCCAGGGCTTGCGCTTGAACCGTTCCCTGCTCTCCCTGTCCCTGGCCAACAACGACATCGGCGACGCGGGGGCCATCGGGCTCGCCGAGGTGGGTGCCCCCCCAACCCCCCCCAACCCCCTTGGGCCGGATCCTGCCCCCAAATCCCAGCCCCGCTCCCCCGCCAGGTCCTGGGGCCGTTCGCGCTGACGCAGGCCG
>NW_009260519.1:38420-39985 GCF_000687185.1 Egretta garzetta | reverse complement strand
AGCATCAGGGCTGGGGTGGCCCTGGGGGTCCCCAGCCGTGGGGACAGTCCTCAGGGACACGGTGGGGGTGTGTCCCCACGCCAGGGACACCTCCTCCCAAAGTGACACCGTTCGTCCCCCCCCGCCAGGGACACGGCTCCCCTCAAGGGACATGAGGGCATCCCCTTCGTGGGGAGATGGGAATGTGGCCCTCTGGGGGACATGGGGACACTGAGAGGTCTGGTGGGGACATGGGGACACTGAGAGGTCTGGTGGGGACATGGGGACACTGAGAGGTCTGGTGGGGACATGGGGACACTGAGAGGTCTGGTGGGGACATGGGGACACTGAGAGGTCTGGTGGGGACATGGGGACACTGAGAGGTCTGGTGGGGACATGGGGACACTGAGAGGTCTGGTGGGGACATGGGGACACTGAGAGGTCTGGTGGGGACATGGGGACACTGAGAGGTCTGGTGGGGACATGGGGACACTGAGAGGTCTGGTGGGGACATGGGGACACTGAGAGGTCTGGTGGGGACATGGGGACACTGAGAGGTCTGGTGGGGACATGGGGACACTGAGAGGTCTGGTGGGGACATGGGGACACTGAGAGGTCTGGTGGGGACATGGGGACACTGAGAGGTCTGGTGGGGACATGGGGACACTGAGAGGTCTGGTGGGGACATGGGGACACTGAGAGGTCTGGTGGGGACATGGGGACACTGAGAGGTCTGGTGGGGACATGGGGACACTGAGAGGTCTGGTGGGGACATGGGGACACTGAGAGGTCTGGTGGGGACATGGGGACACTGAGAGGTCTGGTGGGGACATGGGGACACTGAGAGGTCTGGTGGGGACATGGGGACACTGAGAGGTCTGGTGGGGACATGGGGACACTGAGAGGTCTGGTGGGGACATGGGGACACTGAGAGGTCTGGTGGGGACATGGGGACACTGAGAGGTCTGGTGGGGACATGGGGACACTGAGAGGTCTGGTGGGGACATGGGGACACTGAGAGGTCTGGTGGGGACATGGGGACACTGAGAGGTCTGGTGGGGACATGGGGACACTGAGAGGTCTGGTGGGGACATGGGGACACTGAGAGGTCTGGTGGGGACATGGGGACACTGAGAGGTCTGGTGGGGACATGGGGACACTGAGAGGTCTGGTGGGGACATGGGGACACTGAGAGGTCTGGTGGGGACATGGGGACACTGAGAGGTCTGGTGGGGACATGGGGACACTGAGAGGTCTGGTGGGGACATGGGGACACTGAGAGGTCTGGTGGGGACATGGGGACACTGAGAGGTCTGGTGGGGACATGGGGACACTGAGAGGTCTGGTGGGGACATGGGGACACTGAGAGGTCTGGTGGGGACATGGGGACACTGCGAGGTCTGGTGGGGACACTGGGAGGTCTGGTGGAGATGTGGGGACATGGGGACAGTGCCAGCCCTGGGGAGGGGATGGGGGGGGCTCTTTACCATCTACATTAGCTCCGCCTCCTTCCTGCACCTCAGTTTCTGATTGGCTGCTGCCTGGCGAGGGCGTGGCCGCCTTAGCACCCTCCGCCTGGGCTGTGC
>NW_009260519.1:37511-38107 GCF_000687185.1 Egretta garzetta | reverse complement strand
TACCAGCATTCACCAGCACCCCACCACCAGCACCCACCAGCAGCACCCCAATATCGGCATCCACCAGCACCCCATCACCAGCACCCACCAGCAGCACCCCAAAACCAGCATCCCAGTACTGGCATCCACCAGCACCCCAAAATCAGCATTGACCAGCACCCCATCACCAGCACCCACCACCAGCCCCCCAATATCAGCATCCACCAGCACCCACCACCAGCACCCCAGTACCAGCATCCATCAGCACCCATCACCAGCACCCCAATATCGTCATTCACCAGCACCCCATCACCAGCACCCCAGTACCAGCACCCACCAGCAGCACCCATCAGAGCCCCCACACCCCTGGGGTGCACACAGCAGACGGGGGGTGGGGTGGGGGGGCCGTTCACCCGCACCCCTCAGCCCCCAGCTCTGATCCAGTGAAGCTCAGGCAGGCCAGCAGGGAGGGAGACCCCAAATCCCAGCAGGGGGCAGGTCAGGGGGAGGTGGGGGGTCCCTGGCGCCTGGCCCCCCCTGCCCTCGCACCCCTCGCCGCTGCCCCTCTACCTTTTCGGACGACTTTGTAGCTGCTGGGCTCCTCCGCAGGCCGGCCC
>NW_009260519.1:36703-37262 GCF_000687185.1 Egretta garzetta | reverse complement strand
GGGGGCGCGGGCAGCTCTTCCTCCCCTTCCTCTACCTCGCTGCTCACCGGCTCCTCCAGCAGCGCTGGGGGCTTCTCCCTGCCCAGGAGCAGGGGGGGATTGTCGTCCACTGCGGGGAGAAGGGGAGAGCTCGGATCCACGTCAAGGGGAGAGCTCGGATCCACGTCCCGTCCCCAAAAGATGGGCAGGGTGCAGGCAGCGAGCGGCGGGCAGGGCCGGGGGGAGCTCACCCGAGGAGCAATCCTCGGCCTCGGCTTCTGCTCCAGAGCTGGCGCCTCGGGACAAGATGGGGGAGACGTCGGGGTCCTGTAACACCAGGCTGCGAGGACGGGGAAGGGGCGTTAGGGAAGAGGCAGGAGCCAGGGGCTCAGGGGCAGCACAAAAATCAAAGCCCCCACACAAGGGTGCCAGAGCCCTGGCAGCCACCCCCCAGGTCCCCAGTGACCAAGGGAGGACCCCTGTCCCTATCCCAACCGTCCCCTGGAGACCCAGCAGCCTGCTGGCCTCGTTCCCCAGCACCCACCAGCACCAGACTGGGCTAGGGCCCCCGCCTCCCCGC
>NW_009260519.1:35344-36525 GCF_000687185.1 Egretta garzetta | reverse complement strand
CACCGGGGCAGGCACTGCCCGTGGCTGCCAGGACCCGTCCCGCCCGAGCCTTACGTGTTTTTCTCGGAGGACGTCAGTGCCACCAGCTCGTAGATCTGGGGTCCCAACTCCGACGTGCAGATGATGAAGAGGGCTCGTTTATCTGCGTGGGGTGACCGAGAGCGATGAGGAAGGACAGAACACGGCCTAAGGCTTTAACCCAATCCACTGGCACGGCTGTCACCGCAGCGGGACGTGGCTGGAGGACAGGAGGTCCCCACGGCTTCTCCCTGGCCTTTCTCCCTACCTGTGGCCACGGAGCGGATGAGCACCGAGTTGAGCTTGAGGACGGGGCTGAAGGTCTGCTTGTTGTCCGAAGAGCCCAGCGCTGTCTTGCTGTGGCACTTGAGCACCAGTTTCTCATCCTGCTTTTGCAGCAGCACCAAGAGGTCCTCGAGAAGCAGCACGTGCAGGTCTGGGGTGGGAGAGGAGACAGAGAGTGGAGGCTCAGCCGGGGATGTGCTCACAAACCAGGTGGAAGCTCCCTCCTTGCAGCCAGGAGGGACGATGGCCACAGGGATATGGCAAGGGGGGGGCTAAGGGGGTCCCTGGGATGCTGCTGGGGCTGGAGGTAAAATGCCTGTGGATGCTGAGGGTGCAGGGGGAGGTCTCCCAGCGCTCCCAGTACCGGGCGGTGGGGAAGGTCCGTACCCACAGTCTTGTCCTTGCTGATGCGCCAGGTGAGCGGCCCTTCGTGGATCATGCGCCGGGAGGTGAGGTCCAGGCTCTGCAGGAAGCCGAGGGTGGTGGGTGAGGGTGGGTGAGGGTGGGCAGGGCCCGGGCAGACCCCAGCCGCCCGCCCCTGGGAGCTGGAGCTACCTTGAACTCGGCAGCCAGCGGGTTGCTGGTCCTCTCCAGCGAGGTGGCATCCAGGCGTTTCTGGTAGCCTTCCAGGCGGTGCCGGTTCTCCGCTCGCTTCACTGCCTCGTTCACGTATTTGAGGATGTCCCGGCACTGGTCCCGGGCTCGGCACAGCTTGTCGTGCTCCGAGGTGCCCGCTGGGGGGGCAGAGAGGGGAGAGCAGGTCAGCGGGCAGCGGCACTCGGAGATCATAGAATCATAGAATCACAGAATGTTTTGGGTTGGAAGGGACCCCCAGAGGTCACCCAGCCCAACCCCCCTGCAGGAGCAGGGACACCTTG
>NW_009260519.1:27962-35069 GCF_000687185.1 Egretta garzetta | reverse complement strand
CAGCCTTCTCTTCTCCAGGCTGAACACCCCCAACTCTCCCAGCCTGGCCTCAGAGCAGAGGGGCTCCAGCCCTCAGAGCATTTTAGTAGCCCTCCTCTGGCCCCGCTCCAACAGGTCCATGTCCTCCTTGTGCTGAGGGCTCCAGAGCTGGACGTGGGGCTCCAGGGGAGGTCTCACCAGGCTGTCCCTGTCCTGCTGTGGCTCCCAGCCGCATCCCGGCACAAAACACCACCGGCTCAGAGCTCCCTGCCGACAAGAGGGATTTTCCCACCCCCAGGATCCCCCTGGCCCAGCTCCTTCTGCTGGAAAGGCAGCACGTCCTCCCCACCGCCCTGGGATCCCGGCACAAAACACCACCGGCTCAGAGCTCCCTGCCGACAAGAGGGATTTTCCCACCCCCAGGATCCCCCTGGCCCAGCTCCTTCTGCTGGAAAGGCAGCACGTCCTCCCCACCGCCCTGGGAGTTTGCTCTGGGTGGCAACAGAGGCACGAGCCCCGCGGTAGAAAGCGATTGCCTCCTGCCAGCCGAAGGACATGCTGGAGATGGGAGCACGCAGCCGAGCGACCCTGGGGACGAGCCCCCCGTGTCATCCCCCCTCCCCTCCCCAGCCCCTACCCTCGGTATGCTTGATGATGTTCTCCAGCAGCAGCGGGTACTTGGTCAGGCGCTGCATTTCAGAGATGATCAAGTCCTTGAGCTGCAGGCGCCGGCACTGCGGATTGCTTTCTGCTTCCTAGGGTGGAGGGGAGAGGGGTGAAAGCCCCGAGGTGGGATCAGGGGAAGCCAGGGGAGCAAGGAACGGCCCAGGAGAGGGACCAACCTGCATGAAGATCTGGAAACGGGTCTCCTTGCGCTGCTTGGTTTTGATCAGCTCTAGGGCGATGGATTGGTAAGAGCAGAAGTCAGCAGCGACCTGCTGGATTTCCTCTTTGGCCAGGCCATCGAACTGAGGGGGTGCAGGGGAGAACTGGGCTCAGGCCCCCCCCCGGGCTTGGCCCTCAGCCCCGAGTCTCCCCGAGCTCATCCGCTCCGAACGCAGCCACGGCCAGAGGACAGCGGGGTCACCTCCACCTCCCCTTAAAGATGTCAACCCCTCCACGCTGGAGGACAAGATGTCCCTGGGGGCTCTACCACACCCCTGTCCCCCCCTTACCCGAGACAGCATGAGATCCCCAATTTCTTTGATTATTGGTCCTTCTTCCCGGAGCTTCTTCATGGATTCGGAGAGAGAATCTGAACAAGGATGCGAGGGACAGACAGGACTCAGGTGAACGGGGTGCCGGGGCCACCCACCTCTTGTCCGTGCAAGCACCCGTGGAGCTGCCTGCCCCAGAGGGTCCCTGCCGGCTCTCCGGCACGGGTGCAGGCAGCAGGGGCTGAGAGCCAAATGGGCTTTGATTGCTGCCGTCAGGGACGCAGCACGTCAAGGAGTGTGACACCAAAAGCGTGTCCCAAACGCGGGCTACGCCAAGGGCTGGGCACAGACCACGCATCCCAGAGAGGGGCACTGGCAGAGCCCGGAAAAAACAGGCTCTGGGTTGCTCCCAGGAGAGGGAAAGGGGAGGCCGGAGCGGTGAGATGGCACGATGCCATCAGCAGGGCTGGTCGGAATGGTGGGTGACCACACTGGAGCAGCGGGTGGCCGTGGGCCGTGTGGGCCACCCTCTGCTCCCATGGCAGGGGGCTAGAGCAGGACCCAAGCGCCAAGAGGCTTACTGTGGATTTCTATCAGGTCAGGGAGGTTGGGGAAGAGGAGCGCCAGCTCTTCCCGGGACAGCAGGCTCTCCTTCTTCATCCGCTGGTAGAAGAGGAGGTCGAGGACTCGGAGGATGCGGAGGTGAGACCCTTCGGTGGCAAAGAGCTCTGTGCGAAAGGCACGGGGGTGGAGAAGTGCCCAGGGGAGCCCCGTGGTGCTGGGGTGCACTGCTTGGGGGGGGAGGGAGGTGGTCCCTCACGTCCCTGGGGTGCCCCGTGCTCCTTACCGTTGATCACCTCTTGCCGGTCGATCTCCTTCTGCGGCAGGTTGGCCACCAGCTCCCGGCTGACCGTGTGCTGCCAGTTCTGGGAGTCCAGCTCGGGTTCCAGGTCGGAGCGCTGGCCCTGCTCGTCCTCCAGGAGATGAGGCAGGAAGGGGTCCACACCGAAACCCAGGTTGGGCGACTCGATGCTCCTGGGAGGGTGAAAGGCGGCGGTGGGAGTCCTCTGCAGCCACCCGCATCCAGCCAGCCCACCCCGCAGCGCTCCCAGTACAGCCAATATCTACCTGGGCCCTATTTCGGCTTGAACCCGGGGCCTTCAGCACAAGAAGTACAAGCCTCTGACTCGTGAGCTAAAAGACTAGGTCCCCCAGCAGACATCTATATAGGTCCTTTAAGCTCCTGCGTGAGACACAAGGGAACAGAGGTGCCCCCTCGCCCCAGGAGGATGGAGAACTAACAGGGGACTCCCTCCCGGGGCAGCCCTGGGCATCGCCTCCCCCTGCGCTCTCTCAAGGCTCGCTTATGGGGAGGGAAAAGCTAGGAAGGCACGGATGGAACCCCTCTGACCCCCAAAGCGGGGGCACAGCCCCAGCACACCCCTACAGTGACCCTCCTGCTCTGAAGGAAAACTGGCCCCCGGGACCCCGGCCGGCTCGGGGCGGCGCGGTAGAGACGGCAGAGACCGAGGCTGGGCCACTCACCTGCGTCCCATCTTCGGCGTGTACGGGGGGGTGGGATTTTCCAGCGACCTGGGGAGGAACGGGAGAGTCACCCTCGTGTCCTGACATCCCGGCCCCTCTCCCCCCCATCGCTGCACCCCGTGGGGCAGCACCCAGTGGCATTTCTGTAAGCCCCTCCAGACGTGGGTCCGGTGCTACCGGCTGTGAGAGGGATTTGGGGCACAAATGAGAATTAAAGCCCAATTCTCTCAGTTTTCCCTTGGCAAACATCAGCCAGGAGGCTCTGCAGAGCTGGGCACTGCAAGGCCGGGATCACCCCGCTCTGCGTGGCTGGGGCTTGGCCTTGACCCATAGGCTTAGCAAAAGCTTTCCCAAGAGACAGCATGACAGCGTCTCAAGCCCAAGGGTTTCAGCTTTCAGACCCTGGGCCATCCCAGCTCCCTTTTGAAGCCAAACATGCCCAGGGGAACCCAGGTCCTCCCTGCCTGGGGCTCCGTCGGCATCTCCCACCTTGTGGACAGGCTGGAAGCGGAAGACGATGCCGACTGGTGAAGCCTTGTGGCCTCGGCTGCGGCATCCATATCCACATCGCTACGGGACCGAGGTACGTTTTCTGCTTTCCGTGATTTCTTCATCTCCTCCCGGCCTTTCAAGCTCTCCGAGCGGCCCAGCTTGACCTCGGCGCGGGAACTGCAGCAGGGAGACAAAGCCGAGAACAGGCTGAGGCTGGCGGGACAGGGAGGGACATCCCCACGCACGCAAACCCACCAAAAACTGCCGTGGGACCCCTGAGAGCACAGGGGTGCCCCCCACCCATCCCCTGGCCCTACCTGTCCGACTCCAGCAGGTCCTCGGGGAAGCTGCCGGTGGAGAGACGCTGGGTGCCGGGCTCCTGGCTCTCGTAATGCTGGTTGTTCTCAAAGTGCTGGATGATGTTCCTCACATTGCCGGGTTTGACTGCTGGGGCAAAAGCGAGGAAGAAAAAGCCAAGTGAGACCGGGCTGCGTGGGGCCCGGGATGCCCCAGCGTGGGATGGGAACAGCCGGCCGCCGCGGGCAGCCCTCCTCCCGGACCCCACAGCACCCATCCCAGCCCACCCCAACGCCCAGTGCAACAACGCCGGGGTACTTTGGGGGGGGACAAAATAAAAGTAAGCACATGAGGTGAATGGCAAACAAAAGAAGAGGCCTTTTACCTTCAACAGGGGACAAAGGGACATGAAATGCTGAAAGGAAAAACAAAAATGAGATGTCAAATCAATCCCGCAGTTCAGCAACGGAGGAGGCAGAGAGGGAACGTGTGAGCTAACGACATGAGAACTCAAAGCAGAAGGGGAGGAAGAGGAACACAGGCGCACACATGTGTGCACACACGTGTACACATGCACACACATACATGTACACACTTGCTCAGCCCCCCCCCAAGGAGCTGTGGCACTTGTGATGCACGGTGAGCAGCCTGTGAGCCTGCAGGATGGGGTACAGAAGGTAAATTTGGGGGGAGAACTCGGCTCTGCTCCCTTCCCACTCCCCTCAAAGCCACATGGGAGCACGGATAGTTGGGACAACAGATTTTCAGTGAGTGGCTGGAGGAGAGCAGAGGGTGGCCGATGCAAAGTGCCTGCTACCGGGTGAGCAGCAGTCCCACGGGTGACAAAGGCCACCCGACGGCCCTGGGCACGCAGATGGCTGCAGGTCTCCTCCAGGCAGCAGGGAGGCTGGTGGGTAGAGCATCCCAGAAGGTCCTGATACTCACTGCTCTGGGAGGAGATTTTGGGCTTCCCAATGTACTTGAGGATGGGGTTGCGTTTCTTGTCTTCCATGGCATCCTTGTCCTTCTTGGCGCTGCTGCTCTGTTGGGGGACCCGAAAGGAGCACTGATAAAAACACAGATCATCACACGAGGGTGACCCCAACCTTCACCGCACTGGCATGAGCCATTGGGGAAGGGATGGAGCCAGGATCTGGCTCTGCCCTGGCACAATGTGGCTCTTTGAGGCATGAGGGGGAGATGGGGATCTCTGGAGAACCCCTCCCCAGGTCACCTCAAAAGATCCAGCAGCAATAGCCTAGCCCCAGGGCAGAAGAGCAGCTGGCAGCAAGGCACCCACCTTCTTGGTCTTGGGGAAGAAGGGCAGCCACTTGTCCCTGTCCGGGAGGGACTGGGCCTTCTCGCTGGTGCCGGCCACCCGGGGCTCCCGGCTGCGGATGCCTGTGTGGTTCATATAGGTGCTGAGGGCAAAGGCCATGGGGGAGCTGGAAGAGAGGAGAGCGTGAGGCTGGAGATCCGACACCAGGACAGGGCACCGCAGGCCAGGGGAGACAATGGGGAGGCTGGGACATCCCGCGGGGCTCTGAGGGGACAGAGGGTCCATCCCTCCCCGGGCAGGAGAGGATGCCCGGGTAGGGATGCAGGCAAGTGAGAAGGGACAAAAGGCAAGAAGCAGTTCAAGAGGGCAAGCTGGGGTGGCAGGGGCTGGTGGGGGGCCGCACCCGGCACACCAGGACCCCGAGGTAAGCGTTCACGCTTCCCTAGGGCCAGCCTGAGAGCCCACAGGGACACGTCTGACATGGGAGAGGGTGCCAGAAGCCAGCACGGGAAGGGGATGCTCCCACAATTCCTCTCCTTTTGCCTCCTCAGCTAACAACTGTAAGGCAGTCGCATCCGGACACGCTCCCCGCGGTGCCCCAGGGCCACTCACCTCCTGTCTTCTTCATATTTTGACCTGGAGAGAGAGAAGGGGAGGAATAAAAGAGCTCGTTTGGAACAGGCTCCTCTACTCAGCCCCCAAGCAGGGTGCCTGCAGCCCCGAGCCCTCCATCCCACCATGCCCCCCGCCGCACCCAGCGCCTGCTCCAAACTCTCTTTCCCACCTCCAACGACAAATTTGTGGATCAAGGAGCAGAGCTACGGCTGTGTCCCAATCCCCTTCCCCACGTCCTCGCCCCAAATCCAGGCAGAGAGGCGTGCAGGGCAGGGATCCTCCGCGGCAGCCTGGCACTCACAGTATGTCACCCAGCTGGGCCAGCTGCTTCTCGGCCACTTGCCGCTCCTTCTGGGGGTCCCCATCCAGGTCCAAGAGGTCGTTCTCCCCGTACAGACTCCCCAGACCCATAGTGCGCTTTGTTCTGCGGAGGACAAGGGTCAGGGCCACGAGCCAGGGCACCAGCCACCCGCCCGGGCAGGAGCCCGCTGAGGTCTGTGGGGTACCCGGGCAGCTGTGTTACCTGTAGTCCTGGATCTGATCCTGTATCTCGGGCATCACCATCTCCTGGGCTTCAAAGAGCGCAGCTCGGACATCGTCCCCATTCCGCAGGCGAGTTTCTGGGGACAGGAGAGTTGGTGTCGCCAACCACGGAAGGAAGGGCACAAGGGATCTTCGGGCAGCCTCAGGCTCTTGAGCAGAGGCAGGGCAGGCAGGGAGGCTACGGAACCCCTCTGCTGGCCTCCCCCTGCCAGAGCCCAGCCCCTTTGCTTAGCTGGTTTCCAGGCTGGGACAACCTGTCTCCCATTTTGCACACCCAGGCTGAGACACCAGCCCATAACAAGACCCCCAGGACCATGGGGATTGAGCTGTGGCAGAGCTCAGGAGTGCCAGTCCCAAACCTTGGCACATCCTTTCTAAGAGAGCAGAGCCCTATGGAAGTCCCGTGGGATGCTGATCCGGCATCCTAATGACCAGCCCTTGCTCAGGGCGAAGGCGCTGGCGACGCCACGCAGACTGCAGGGGTTGCGGCAGGTCTGGGAGCCCCTCACTCACCGATCTCCGCCAGGAGCTGCTCAGAGACTTTCACCCGGAGAGGCTGGGGGGGGAAGGCAGAACAGAAAAGCGGCTCAGCACCGTTTCACTTTCCCCGGGCAGCGAGCGGGGATGGAAGGAGCTGGGGATTTGGCACGCGTGCCAGAGCCACGCTCAAGCCAGCGTGGAGAGGGTGCCCTGTGCTCCTGCGCCATCGCCCCGTGGCACTTTCTGCAGCCAGAGAGGTGAGAGCTGGGGATCTCACCCACCAGGCGCCCAGCGCTTCATCCCAGCACCCAGTCCCCTCTGGGGCATCGCAGTGGGACCCCATTCCCTCCGAGGGGGCACTGGGCCCCAGGAGCACTAACGGGAGCTGCGTCCTCGCTGCCAGGACCCTCCTCTCCTGCCTTGCGCCGAGCTTTCAGGCACTAGGGAAGCTGCAGTTGTGCAACGCACGGGCACGCGCCTTACGCAACTGCTTGCACCGATGCAGAGGAACCAGCAGCAACAAAGCAATGTCAGTGGCAAAAACACCGTTAAAAAAGCATCTCCTCAGGAGAACAGGCAGCAACAAAGCAATGTCAGTGGCAAAAACACCGTTAAAAAAGCATCTCCACGCAAGGGACACGACACCCAGCGCTGGCTTTGGAGCTGATCCCCTGCGGGGACGAGGATTCCTGTGCAGGCTCACAGACGAGTCCTGCCCTT